>NW_027496090.1:0-210830 GCF_021521415.1 Bidens hawaiensis
AAGAGCCTGTTGTTACACAAGAAGTAAATGTTGATAATGAGGAAGAAGATGAAAATGTTGAGGCTGCCAAAAGGCTTTAAAATGTGATTAAAGAAACAAAGGAAAGGGAATTTATTTCCCAAACCTTAACCGCATAAGAGCTGAAAGAGCAAGAGAATTTGATTGAACTATCCAACATTGCTAAAACTCTTAATCAAGAAAGCAATGTGGAGCAGGAAGTAATTGAAGTGTTGATAAAAATGAACCAAGCTGCATAAGTGGATAATTCTCTAGCCATTGTTTTAAGCAAATTCAGCCAGTCACAATATGAGCACCAAGGTGAAGATCAGATCAAAACCACTTCTGAAAATGAAGTATTTAATAAGAAAGTGGAAACTGAAGAAACAGTAGAAACATTGTTGGAAAAGGCTTCCAAGATACATGAAGACTTTACATCTAAAGTGAATAGGTTTGAAAAGATTTATACCAGAAAGTGGAAAAGGTCTGATGAAACTGAATACTTTGTTGAAATTCCCCAAAGACTGGAAAGCCCTTTAAAGCTTGTCCCAATACAAATGATTAGGCATGAAGATATACCCAATCCAGATGAACCAAAAATTGATGTAGTAGATGAGTCAACTGAAAATGATGAAGAAGATGACTCTGACTTCGATGATGATGATAACAATAATGATGATCAGGGTAATAATGCTTAAAAAGTTGATGTTGTGTCCCCTCAAGTGAAAATGACTGATGAACAGAGGGCAAATATCCAACAAAGCCTGGATGAAGTAAGAAGGAGTAATCCTTTGATAATCAAGTTGATAAGACTTGGATATGGATTTGAATGATTGGCTTCTTTGTCTGATAAGGAGCTAGAAAAACTAATTGATAAGGAAGACTATGAGATAAGGAAGAGAATTGAAAAGAAAAATAAAAATTCAATGAGTTATAGAGAGTATTTGAGAAAAAAAGGAATCAATGAGAAAGATTTGAGTAGAATGAGTTTCGAGGAATTGTATAGAAATTACAATACAACCAGAGAAACAATTGAAAGAGAGGAGAAGGAGAGGTTTGAATGTGAAAGAAAGTTAGATGAAAAGATACATGTTGTGCTGAAGAAGTATGGAGGAAATTGTAAACACTTGGTTGATAGAGAAATGGCTCCTGAGTTGATTGATAGTATGTCAAAAGAAACAGTTGAGTGTCACTTCAAGAGATTATCTATGAAAGATCAACCAGAACCCTCCTAAAAAAGACCAAGACTTGTAAAATTGGCTGATAAGATAAAAGAAGATAAGAAGAAAGATGGGAAGATGAACAATTGATTTTGTTGGAAAAGCTGACGAAAGACAGGGGAAGATTAAATGAGCTTGAAAGGAAGAGCAGATTAGAAAAGATTACTCTACTCTTATCTAAAATGGAGAAAGGTAACTTGGAAAGAGCTGAAGTATCTAAGACTCCTATCCCTGTGGAAATTAAACTAGAACTTGTTGAATATAGAGATCCATGGGAGGATGAGGAGATGATTAAATTCTTAAAAGAAGTAATGAAAAAAAAAGGGATGAAAGGAAATATGTTTGATATGCTGGGAAAGACACAACTGACCGAACTAATTTATGAGCAAAAAGCTAAATTGGAGAAACTCTTGACTAAGGAAAGAAACCCAGAAGCTTTGTAACTGGATCAAATGGAGTGAGATATGTGCCAGCTAGTCAGCTTGGTGATGATAATTTGATGGATATGATTGGCAAACTGTTCAGAGATAGAGGTGAAGATATCATCACTCTAATGAATATGCCTGCTGAAATGTTAATTGAAGTGTACAAAAAGAAATTCAGGATAGCGGGTGCCACTAAACCTATGAAGTCTATCCCTACATGGCCCTCATCTTGAAGAGAACAAAGATCAAATAAGCCTAGAAGAGCTGAAACACAAAGACAAGAAAGGTCACAAACTGATGTGGACTTACCAATATAACTCTTCTATGACACTGTCTCTCAAGCATTGAAGGTTGTAATGAAAAGTAGAGAACTGAGAGAAACTATTTTCAAGGATGACTTTGCAGAATTCAAGAGAGAATAATTGGAAAAATGGCAACTCTGAGGTTGTATGACTACCATGACAGGAACAGACTTGCTGGATAGACAACAAAATGACCTGTCTAATCATTTGAGAAGAGAAGCAGGGATGGGATTCCCATTGTTAAATCAAAAGAAGAAGTGGAAGTTCACTAAGCATGAAAAGACTAAGAAAGACAAGAGATTAAATGAAATATGGCATGCTGAATTTAAGCATATCTCCAAATTCAAGAACAGACATCCACTTGCAAATTTGAATACTTGCATCTGTATGAGATGACAAATGACAAGGCCCAATCATGAAGTCCAGAAGAATGGTAGGATTACACTGATTGACTACAACAAAAATGAAGACTCATACATTCTTCGCAACTCTGATGGACTTATATTGGGTATAATCAAAACTGTTGAAGACCTTACCTTCCTTCATGATGAGGATTTAAGAGACATAATGAATTGGACAATTCCTGAAAATCATTCTCATCAACAACAACTGTTTATTTTCAAAGAGAAAGCATGATGAGTAAGAGTGGACCGAAGACAAGCAGCCTCTAGCTCCAGATGATGATGAAGATCTATTTAAGTTTAAGCTTTGCTTTGTAATGTCCACTGGACAGAATTCGAACTATGTAATACTTTTATTTTGTTATGTAATTTGATTTTGATTTGATGTGTATTTTTAACTAATTGTATTTAACCTTAGAGGTGTTTTGGGATAGCTGAGGTGGTCCAATCTATGGAGAGATTGTTGGGATGAGAAAATGAACTCAAGGAAGATTGGAATCTTCTCAACCACCCTGAAATCGGCTAAGTATTGACATAGGGTACAGTTGGACATCCGAGCAAGCTTTTACTTAAGCCTAGCAAGGTATTTTGCCTTTCGGGCAGAGTTATGTTCTTGATGTATTCCTTAGTGATAATCCGAGTAGGGTTCACTTTGTCTAGCAAGGTATTCTTCAGGTCAAGCACAATTTGTTTACTAGCAAGCCCTTTACTAAACCAAGTTAATAAAGCCAAGTAATTTGGAAGATCTAGCAAGGTTTAATTAATAAACAGTAGCCCGAGCATGCTTTGGGAAAGTTATTCAAGAAATATTCTAAGGACTTTCTCTAGCAAGGTTCAACTCCGAGCCAGCTATAGTGCTACCAGCACAAGTCAAACAGTGCTTCTAGCACAATCAGGGTTGCTTAATAAGTTATTATATAAAAAGAGTCGAAGGGATTCATGAAGAATAGTTTTCTCGTAGGGTCATATCAAGCAAAGTTTGCTATGATCAGGAAAATTGAAGTCTGCTACGTGAGTATTTTCTTAGGAAAATACTCTGAAGTATTTTCTTAGGAAAATACTCTGAGTAAAGCCTACCAGGAGAACTGTCACCAAGACCTGTTTTTACACTTAGAATGTTTTGTAATATGTTTTATGATTATGTACCAATCATTAGGGTTTCTAGAAGGAAGGACAGCTGTCAGGTGGTGGCAGGCCTATAAATAGAATAATTTAGGGCACGCCTACCATGGATTTTCCCCTTTACACTCTTCAGACGTATCAAATATTCCTGATTGAGTGTGACAGTTGTCCTAAGATTAGTAAGTATATACATTACTTACATGAAACCCTAATCTATTTGCATTTGTATGAAACTTTCTATAAATGGAGATCTTTTGAGTTATTTTATGTGTTTTTTACATTTAATAATCTTCAAGCAACAGATGGTGTTTGTTAGTGATTCCGTCACTAACAAATATCTGTTCTTACCTTAAATAGCAATGTCACCAACCTGCTTGTCGACACATTTATTGTGTGAGTTGTGACATTTATTGTGAGTTTGATTGATCAATACGGGACCGACATGATTTACCAACCATGGGCACAACACATATATTGCGTGATCCTAACACTTACAGGAGGATTGTAAGGTTGACAGCCACCAGCAACTTTAACCCGGAGGTGGAATTAGACATTTTACCATGGTTGCTTGACAATGAATTGGAGATCATGGATGATTCAGAATCACCTAGAGTGACTTCTGAGGAGGAGGAGGAGAGTGATGATTAAGATGATTCTGATTTTGATGACAGAGGAGATGATGGTGTAGATGGTGTTAATGACGATTACAATAATGATGATGGAGGAGGTGATAATATGGTTATGGAGGAAGAACAAATTGAAGATATTCATGCCGAGGCACAGGGGGAGACTTTACACCAACCCATTCCTACACCACCTATCTCACCCTTAAACCAACCCTTAACCTAATCCGTATCACCACCTCAAATCCTATCACCACCCCAATACCAAGCCCATGAACCATATATCCCATCCCCACCAACATCACCACTAAACCAAACCCAATAACCAAACCAAAGCGAAACCAAAAGCCCAACCCAAACCCAAACCCAAATCCTAAACCAACATTTTCTCTAAACCCAAGATCAGCCTATATATGAACCATATATTCCTCAACATGTCCCATCCAAGCTAATAAACCAGCCAAACACACCATATCTATCACCAACCCAATCACAAAATGATGACCAACCAAATATCCCAACGTTTGAAACTTTCCACACATACACACCTTTAATCAAAACCCTAACCCATTACCCTTAACAAGTATAAACATAAACGAAAGCCCACCTTTTGAACCAATCCAACCCCAAACCAATAATCCTAACCCATCCACAACTTGACTTATCAGTTCCCCTTCCCCTTGTGTATATTTATTTGCAAGAAACTTGGACGTGTTAGTTGAAAATGTTGACATAAGAAGGGAGAATGAGGTGTTGAGGAAGAGGAACACTGAACTGGAATCCCTATTGGAACTGGCACAACAGAGGATTCAATCCCTGGTAACTGAGGTTGAGAAGACCTTAGCTATACCAAAAACATGAGGAGAATCCACCTGCGTTCAATATAATTGGGGTGGACGCATTAAGAAGCCTATTTTCGAAGTATGTGAGTGATTACGAGGATGAGAGTGAGGATATGAGAAATGATGATATAATGCTGATGAATCTTGTCACACCCTGACCAAAGGTGACGGAACATGTCGGGGCGTAACGTATTGATTGGACAGTAGCTCAAAAGACACTAATTTAAGTGACAGTAAATATTTAGTTTCATTAACATTAAACACGTACACAAGTTCAATAAATATAACAATTACATTATATGTTGAATAATATCCTAATGTCAAACTATTGTCTTCAATCTTGAAAAAGAAATAAATAAATAATAATAAAAAATTAAACAAGTCGGGTTTTCGGGTCCGAAAATTGATGAATGTTTCAAATCTAATGGGGGTTAGAAAGTTTATGATGTTAATGATGTGATAGTAGAGAAAGAGGTTGAGAATGTGATTGAGAAGGAGGTCGAGGCTGATGAGAATGAAGCTAATAAGGAAAACGATGTTGTTCGTAGTGAAGTTATAGCAACTGATACCATAATTACTAAGTCACTATTTGATGTGATCATTGAAAATGGTGGAGATACGGAGGAGATTGTGTTATCTGATAAAAATGATGATGATATAACCTCTGAATTAAAAATGGGAAATAATGTTGAAAAGTAAATGATGAATAGACTAGGACTTATTCGCTGAAATTGAAAACTTTCCTAGTGAACCAACCATGGTGAGGGAAGTTGTTCCATCTAGGCCAGTAACTTTTGATGATGGGAGAAGGAGAATGAAAGGTAAGTCATCAGAAGAACAATTACAACCTCTTGAAATAAACAAAGTCAAATCCAGTGATGAGGTATTGATGGTAAATGAAGGAGCTGAAAGGGCTGCCAAAAGACATGATGAGATTGTAACCGAATGGATGCAGAGGGATATGGTATCAATATTTATGTCTGATAAAGAACTTGAGGACCAGAGGACTCTGTTAGAGGAAGCTAAACCGAGGAAAGATTTAAATGAAGAACAGGGGGAGTTAGAACAAGAAGTTATTGGGGGGTTGATTAAACTGAAACAAACTGAAGAAGCTGAAAAGTCTCTAGACATAATCTTGTATCAATTTAAGAAAATCTCTGAACCTCAGGGACCAATCCAGACCATTGTGGAACTGTTGATGATGATTTGAACAAGCAGCTGGACACTGAAACTGTTTTTTAGACTATTACACAAATGTTGGGTGAAAAATGGGCTAAACAAGATGAGAATGAAATGAATCAGAAGGATAGCTGGGTTCGTGAAGATGAACAAAAATTTGAAAGAAATAGCAAAGGAAGAGCAAGAAAGGAGATAAAACTGAAAAATCTGACGAACCTTCAATGAAAAAGAAGAAAAGTCCACTTCCTGACAGTCCAATAAATGAAGTACCTCTCCAAGTAGTCAAGCATACTGAAGTTGAACAAGAGGCAGTTGTCAATGAACCTAAAAGAATTGAAGGATGTGAAGAAAAGGATGGAAAAGAAAAACAGTGATACCCAAAAGTTCCTTGCATATATGAGACTTCATGGCTATTATGAAAAACCATGAAGTTTGAAGAGTTGGAAAGTGCTTACAATACAATAGCTGAAGGTGTAAAAAGGGATGAACTAGAGAGGATGAAGAAGAAGGCATCTAATCAGCAAGATAAGCTTGAAAGATTATATAGCAAGTATGGTGGGAAAATGCAAATATCTGATTGATCATGGGATACCAATTGAAGTGGTGGATAGTCTTAGAAAGGAACAAGTTGAAACATAATTCAAGAGGATTTCAAGGAGAGAAAATTTTGAAAAGAGCACAAAGAAACCAAGAATTATAACTCTGGCTGAGAAGGAAAAGATGCAGTGGGAGGATGAACAAATAAATTTGTTTGACAGGTTGATGGAGGCTAGGGGCAGAGGAGAAGAAACAAAGAACTTGAGCAAAAATGAAATACTTTCTATGTATAAGTCGGAAAAAGCCAAATTTGATCAAGAAAAACCCAAAAAATCTAAGGCTCCTCCCTTATTCATTGTGAAAGAAGATCATGTATAACCAGTTGAGCCCTGAGATGATGAGAACAAGATGAAGACCTTAAAGGGATTGATACTTAGCAAGGGCAAGGATGAAGGTGTATTTGACAACTTGAGAAAAAGTCAATTAAAAGTACTGTTTTACTCTGAAAAGTTTGAATGGGAAAAGCTAGAAGCTGACAAGAGAAGATTACTTCAGTTTAAGTGTGGACCCAAGGGAGAACCTATTCATGTGCAACGGTTTGTCCCTACTGGTCCAACTAATGAAGAAATAATGTACATTATCACAACAATGGCCAAGGAAGGAGAAAATTATTTGAATCTGGTCATGTTGCCCAAGGAGAAAATCATTGAGATGTTTGAAAAGTTTGGACATGTGAGAAGGCCAGTCACCAAGAAGAAATCCACTTCTAGGCCTTCCACTGTAAGTGTCCCAATCCCCACCAATAGAGCTTCACAACGACGACAACAAAGGCAACCTTGTGAATTTGACCTAACAAAGAAGCTATACTTTGATGCAAAAACTGAATATTTGCAAGTCTTAATGGAAAGTGGTGATTTGAAACACATTGTATTTAAAGATGACTTCGTGGATTTCAAAAAGGATCAATTGGCTGAGATGACAACTCTGAGCTTGTATAACTATCACAACAGGCAGAGCTTTGCACGAAGGAAAAAAATGAATTATCTAAACATCTCAGAGATCAAGTCAGGAAAGGGTTCCCGATGCTAAACAAGAAGACGAAGTTGGAACTTCCCGAGTTTGAAATGAAAGAAAGGCAGAGGAAGATGATGGACATCATGTTGACTGAGGCATCCTAAAAAAAGATAACCAAACATTACAACCTTCTGGCCAACATGAAGGAATGTCCAAGCATGAGGCGGCAGATGACAAGGCCTAATCACGAAGTCCAAAGGAAAATATTCCAAGTAAAGCTTGTCCGGAGAACTGTTCCCCAACACACTTAATGGTTACCGGGGTCTGCTAGATAAAGACAAATGATGCAAAGCTTTCCCGAAGACCTGTTTACAGTTATCATTTAATGTAATATGTTTGATTATGATTGTCTTAATCATTAGTTTTTCTAAAAATGGAATGTTAGGTGTCAGACTATGACTATAAAAGGAATATTTTAGTGCATACAAAAGAGAGACTAGCGAATATTGTGATTTGACGACAGACTCATTCCTGTACGGATATCTGCTATAGATCATGACATTCCACCTTTATACCCTAATAGAATATTGTATCTTTTGTAATATTAATGGAAATATTTTGTGTTATTGTGTGTGTTTGTTACTTTACTGTCTGTGATGCAACAATTAGAGTGTTATTGATTCCGCCTTTAATGCTCTATTGTTCTTTTCAATATAGTAGTGTCGTTAACCATCTTTTCGACACTTCGGTGTGGGTTACGACAGCTAGTTAGTGAGCTATCCTAAGAGAAAGAGGGACCGATACTTGATGAAAGATATTATCAGGTAATACCATAGTCAAAGTAGAGTATGCTTTAGTCTCAATCTCTAAAGCTTTCTTTTCCTCTTGAGAGTATTGAGAAAAAGCTTTTAGAGTAAAACTCGTAATTTCTCTTCAAATCACAGGAACTGTATAAACATCATCAAGAGGTTGAGAACGGTCGGGATGCACAGACCCAAGATGTGCACTAAAACGTGGTTTCCATTTAGAAAAATCATTGAATTCCATCTGACGTGGACATTTCGAATGAGATCCTATTTCCGCATCAAGATGTAACATTTGTTGCATCAATAATTTTGAGATGCCAATGCATAATAACAAGCCATTTAAAGTAAATAACAATTAGAATTTTAACAATTTCAAACTTAAGGGTTTAAAAAGTTAATTCAATAGCGAATTAGTGAAGATGGTTGATAACGAATGAATAACAGTAACTTAATGAATAAACAGTAATCAGTAACCAATGACCAACACGAAAAAGTAAAGGATAAATGACGAATGAGTGAGCGAATGAGTAAAGGATATGTGATGAATGAGTGAAAGAATGAGTAACTTATGAACGACGAATGACTAACAAATGGTTTGTAACGGTTGACAAATTACTAATAACGAATTAGCTACAGTGACGAATGAGTTTGTTATTCTGTGGTAACAAACTTAACAAGTGTTACGAATTAGTTAGGATTTGATAACGAATGAAGATCACAAGCATAAGGAATGAGTGAAACTAACATAACGAATGACTATGTATCTTCAAATCTTCAAACCATCAAACTATTATTTCCAGATTCTGGAAAATTTTCCGGATCTATCTTTTCTATCCAAACAAATTAACTCTCTGGATTACGTGTTCAATTTTGCACTAAATTAACCAATCAAATGCTCAAACGATCCGTCTCAGTCTCGCGAACACACTCAAACCATTCCGCAAACCTTTAATCGTTCTAAATTATACCCAAAATCCAATAATATCACAGAACGTACTCCCCTATTATGTATAATGCTCAAACTCAAACCAAATCCATATCCAACACTCATAATAATTCAATACATCAAACACAAACCTTACTCTCTCAAGTTCGACCTCAATTATACTCAAATCAGCATCAAATTATCTTATCGACATCTTAATTTGATGACAAATGCAAAAACAGAGTATCAGATCTAAATTGAACAATTCAACAATGAATAGATCTTTAAATCATAACAAATACCTAAATTCACAAACTTAATCTAACCCTAGAGGCTCTGATACCACTCGTTGAACACCAGAATTATGAAATTCAATCAATACGAATTAGGCATATTGATTTGATCTAGGATCTAGTTATGTGATATACGTTGTGTATTAGATAATGATCGATAATGTTAGTAGAAGTATTGAGAGTACAAATTGGCAGAGTAACGGTATACTTTAAATCAACACTTAAATTAACAAAGGCATGAACAACCTTATATAGACGATGAGATGCCATTCATTACACATCCTGTAATAAATGGCCTTCATTCGTCTTCCTTTACATACATTATTCTATGGTATAGCGAATGACTCATTCACTATACCCCACTCATCAACATTCCATGACGAAGAATCTAATACATAACGATTGAGGTCCATTCGTTAAACATCCTTAACGAATGGACATTTACATATAACGATTAAGGTTCTTTCATTAAACATCCTTAATGAATGAACCATATTAATAGTGAATGGGCTCATTCGTTAAAAATCCTAAACGAATGAGCTTTACAGAACGAATAGGTCATAATTACATAAATGTCCTTTAACATTAAAATATTAATAAATTTCAAACGACTATTAAAAAGACTGTGCACTAACTAAGTATAGTCAATTCCATAGCCCATCCAATTTTAAAAAGTGTCGTGCCACAAGCCGGCGTTGTTACATTCGATCTTACAAGAAGCGGTGTGTTAAGGGTACCAGGGGAATCCTCTGGCCTGAAACGAACTGATTATACCTCTAGAGCACAAATGAAACCTTAGAATAATCGAATCCGTCCTACAACTCAAAGTTATCCAATGAATAGTTTCGACACTAAACTATATACGTATAAAGGGTCATTGCCGAAGTGCGAAAATGTAATTCGCATCACACGGTTGAATGTCAAATGGGTCATATATCAACGATGTGGAAATATTAGGCATTATTCCCCAAGTTGAAGATTTATAATGGATACTCCAAACCGACAATTTCAAATAACCCAACGTCACCATCCACTGTTGAGTCAAGATTTGACCAAAAATGATCATAAGGAAGATTGGAATCTTCTCAACCTCCTCAGATATTTCTAAGGATGGAACCAGGCACACCTGAGACATCCGGGAAAGGTTTTATCTAGCCGGGCATGATATTTTGCCTATCGGGCAAAGTTATCTTCTAGAAGTCTTCTTTAGTGCATATCCGAGAAAGGTTCACCAATTAGTGTATATCCGATCAAGGTTTACTAGTTAAGCGTATACCCGGGCGAGGTTCACTATGTCTAGCAAGTTTGTTCTTCATAGCAAAGTATGGTTTACTCCAGAGTAAGCTCTTGGCTAACCAAGCTCATGAAGTCAAGTGATTGGAAGATCGGGCAAGGTATTCGTTAAGAATACAGTGGTCCGAGTAAGCTTGATGTGTAATGAAATATCTCAAGTTACATCAGGCAGGGTTCAACTCAAGCAGGCTAAAGTGTTACCGAACACACTTTGCTAAATAAGCTATTACCTAGAAATGAGTTGAGAGGACCATGGAAGAACAAGGTTGCTCGTAAGATCATGTCGGGCAAAGTCTGATAAAGTCAAGAAGATTGAAGTCTACCCGGTGAAAGTTAAAAGTCTACCTGGAAACTGTTCCCGATCACAGTTCAAGGTTACCAAGTCTACCAAGGAAGGCTGAGCACAAAGTCTACTCGGAAAAGTTTACTTCTACAATGCCTACCCGGAAGACTTGTTTTACACTTAGTATAGTTTTGAATATGTAATTTGAATATGTATTATTTATTTAGGGTTTCTAGAAGGGATGACAGCTGTTAAGGAGGTGTCAGGCCTATAAAAGGAATATTTAGGGCACGCCTCCTAGCAGCGGCTAACAACGGAAAGAACGGACATAGTCATTAATTGAGAAAGAATATTTGAGAGTGACAGTCGTTCTAGAATCGTACGGACATAACTTTCCCATCAAGAAACCCTAATCCTATTATCGTTTGTATGATTTATATTATTTAAATGGAAATCTTTTAAGAGAATCTTGTGTGTTAGTTACCTTTGATTAATTTATAAGCAACTCCACTGTTTGTTTTTGATTCCGCCTTTAACAAACGGTTTTCTTTCTAAAAATAGCAACCCGTCATTAATTCCCTTGTCAACAAATTCATTTGTGTGAGTTATGAATTGATTTGTTAACGATCTACCAATAATAGGGGACCTGAAAAATGGTATCAAAGCTGGTCACTGCTGTTTTAGTAAGAAATTTGTTGCTGATTGAATATCTAAAGAAGAACAATGATGTAAGCAGAACACAGTTCATTAAAGAGTGACGTCAGCTGCTATGTTCTTCATTTCCGTCCAGATCTACAACTTACAGGTGTTTTCTCTTCCTTATTTCAACTAAAGTTTAAATTTTTACTTCTAAATTTTGTTCTAATAGCACCAGATTCATCAGATCTGAAAAACCGGTTCTCAGATCTGATTGTCTTTAAAAAAAAAAACTTTTCTTTGCCAAAATTAACTTATTTTGATTTTCAAAATGTCTGGTTACGAAGAACAAGAGGTGTCTACTAATAAGATTCCTAGAATTTATGGACATGAAAACTTCACAAAATGGAATGTCTTATTTGAAGTAGCTGTTTGCTATAATGATGTGGATATGTGGAATTCAATCAAGAATGGTCAACAAGACACTACTGATGGTGCTAATGCAACTGCTGCTGTAAGAGAGAGAATGAGAAAAGTGGATGACATGGCCTTAGCCATGATAAAGCTAGGACTGTCATGGGAAATATTGACCAAGGTTGCACATCACACAACAGCCAAGGCTATGTATGATGCAATCCTTGAAATGTTTGAGGGAAACACTGAATTGAAGAACATCAAAAAGCAAAGGCTCAAGCAACAGCTAGGGAGATTTAAATTCAAGGATGGAGAGAGATTGAAGTCAATCCTGGAAAAATTCTTAGCAATTGTGAATGAGCTAAGAACCACTGACTATGTCATGACTGATTTTGACTTGAATACCAAGTTGCTTAACTCAATGCCTAAGGAATGGTACACTACCCGCAAATTCGTCCTCCAAAAGCCCAATTTCAATGATTTGAAAGTGGATGACGTAGTGTGCTTCCTTCAGGCTGCTGAAATTGAGATGATTGAGAATGAACTGATCAAAGAAGAGGAGCCATGTTTCCAAGTCACTATGCTCTCATTGCACCAATGGGCAACTTGTCAACCAAAAAACAACAACAGATTCCCATTATAGAAAAACCAGTTTAGCATCGTGTTGATACACCTAAATCTTTTGTTGGTGGTAGCACAAGTCATCATGGAAACTAGCAAAGGTTCAATGTCCAACTGATGGATGATACTGATTCTGCCTCAATGGCTAGCGGACTGTACCTTACACAGGTGGAGGAAATGGCCAAGGAAGTGAATCACAGGCTTTGCTTTCCATGTTTACAGAATCATACAATGCTTTTGTTGCAAAAAATCTGAATCATACTAGTGTAATCCAGGATGACCTTGAGTAGATAGATGCTGATGATTTGGAAGACATGGATTTGAAATGGCTAGCAGCCATGTTGGCTCTTAGAAGCAAGAGGTTATACAACAGGACTGGTAGATCACTTCAATTAGGGCCTAATGAAAGAATTGGTTTTGATAAGTCAAAAGCCATTTGCTATAACTGCCAACAGCCTGGTCATTTTGCAAGAGAATGTAACATGCCAAGAAACTTTCAGATGAACAAGTGTCTAAATCAGTCAAGAAATCAACATAATCAATATCAAAAGAACCAGCAGAGAAACAACAATCCCAACAACAACAACTTCAACAACTATAATCCCAACTTCAACAACTTTCAACAGCCTCAAATGAACAATAATCATCAAGTTGTGCCTCAGAATCAAAATTTTCAAAGAAACAACAACCAGAACCTTCAAACTGTTCCAAACAACTCAGTCCCAAACAACCAAAATCAACCTAGAAATCAAGGAAATGTAGTTGTAACTGCACAGCATGAGGGTAATTTTGATTGGAGCAATCATGAAGAAGACATTGCAGATGACATCAATAGAGCAAATGTGGCATTTATGGCATTTATTGAGAAAGAAGCTGGATCATCATCTCAGGTACACTCTACTCCTATTGTTGATTTAAATGAAATTGTCATTGAACTAAAAATAAAAGTCGGCAAGCTGGAAAGTGAGTGTTTTAGGAAACAAAGTATCATCAATGGATATGAGGCTAGTGAGCTTATAAGTGAAGAAAAGATTAAAAGTTTGTAAGATGACTGCATAAGTAGTTACAGAGCTCAGAAATGATACACCACTGAGATTGATGGGTTGAAGAAGATGATTGTTGAAGAGAAGGTGCAGAACACAAAACTGCAAGTTAAGAATGAATATTTGAAGAACTTGATCTCCACAGGAAACATATGTGGTATTCTAAACCAAGTAAAAGAGAAAGATAAATACAAAGAAGTTCCACCACCATTCAACAACAACTTTATGCCAAAAGTTGATAAAGAGAAAAGAAATGCTTATCTACAACAATTCAAAAATGTCTTTCAAGACAAAGAAGAATTTGTTGATTGGTACAAGATTGTTGAGGTGAATGAAGAAGGTGAATTGGTGGTAAAGGAAGAGGTGAAATAAGACAAGTCAATTGGAGTTCAAGTCTCTGAAGATGATATTGATTCTGATGATCTCAATCAAGATGATTTGAGTGAGTTAAATGATCAGATCACTGATGAAGAGATCAATGCAGCTGATAAAGGAAGAAGGGTAAAGAAACCAGAGTCAATAAAAAAACTTCCTTTGATACCTCCATTGACACCAAAAATGAAGAAACAGAATGAAAGAATGAAGAGAGAACATGTATCTTTTGATATATGTGAGAGATAGAAGGTAAGATACAATGCAGTCAGGCCACCAAGCAAGGCTGTCTTGGAGAGGATAAGTAAAAACAAAATGAAAAGAGAAACTGAAGTAGTTAATATTGAGAACTTCATTCCAGTTTACCATGTTTTCTCTAGTCATGAGGTGTTTGACATTGGAGAGGTGGAAACCATGGAAGAATATGAGAAGAGGCAGTCAAGACATAGAGAAAGTCAAGATGAAGAGCCTTTGAATATGCAGAAAATTGTGTTTGTAAAAAGCAAAAGCAAGATAGATAGACAAGACATCAAGATTGAGGAATTTGTTCCATTCTCAATTGATTTGATGGTCTACAAAATCAGAACGCACTTGGAGTCAAAGCAACTAGACCAAGTGAAAGGTTCAAAAAGGGAAGTAATCATGAAGAATACAAGGGAAAAGTTTGGTGCAAGAAATGAGATGAGTATAGTCATCACAGACTCTTGTAATGAGAGACTCAAATTCAAGCCTTTTCATGTCCCAGATGAGACAAAGTATGGACAAGACTTTGTCCTGTACAAGCAAAAGTATGGTACACACCTAGGAAAGGGAAAGGCTTGTGAAAAAAAGCCATTGAATGAAGACAGTTTGAAACCATCAGTAGAGACCAAAAAAGAAAAGTAAACTGATGAAAAGACAAAGAAATATGTAGTTGGACAAGCAAAAAGGAGCAGATCTCCTAAGAAGCATGAGAAAGTTGTCAAAACGAACTTTCAGCCCTTGAGAATCAGTCCCAAACAAGACACACAATCAATCAAGTCTGATGGCTCTCAAGGATCACCAAGCAGTGAGAAGACAAAAATCAGAGGTATCTTTCCTTGAAAGAAACCAACTGAACTTACTTGTGATGAGAAGTTTTTATTGAAACATGGTTATGAACCTCAAGGATTCCTTTGGAAACCTAAGGTTGAGGCTAAGGTGGATAAAGTTGCTTATGTAAAAGATTACTGAGAAAAGAAAGACTATGTAGTTCAAGAGTATGACATTGCAACAGAAGAATCCCAGAGCACAGCCTCATTTGTTAAAACTCCAAGAGAGGGTGGATATGAAACAAATAATTCAGACAATACTAAAATCACTCATGAAGATCCTGAACCAATAACACTCACTTCTAATGCTACTACTGAAAATGAAACTGATGAGCTGCAAGTTGAGATGGCTTGCAGTTCATCACTCAACTAATCAAATTCTTTCTTTTGTGCACGAACAGTTCACTCCACTTAATGAAATATGGTACATGGATAGTGATTGTTCTATGCACATGACTTGTGACAGGGGGTCACTTGTTAACTATGAAGAAAAGTTTGAAGGTCCTGTGGCAATTGGAAGTGATGAGAATGGTGGAAAAATATTTGGAAAGGAATTTTAACAAATGGAAAGGTTTCATTGGATAATGTGTTTCATGTTGAAGGTATCCAGTATATTCTGCTAAGCATTTAACAAATGTGTGATAAGGGTTACAATGTTGGTTTTGATGACTCACACTATTTCATCTTTAAACCTGAATTTGTAATCCCCCTGAAATGATTATGATGATGGCCCTAAGAAATGGCAACCTATATGAGCTTAATATGAAAGAAGCTGTTTCAAGGAGTGATACATGTTTTGTTTCCAAAGCCACTGAAAAATGAGTCAAAACCGTGGCACATGAAATTATGTCATGTGAATCTGAAGAACATGAACAGACTTGTGAAAGGTGAGCATGTAATTGACTTACCTATAAGATAGTTCAAATTGGAAGATCATTGTAGTTCATGCTAGAAAGGCAAGCATCACAAATCTTCTCATAAGACAAAGCTCATCAACTCAATAGATAAAGCACTTGAATTACTTCACATGGATCTTTTTGTCCTGTGAGTATGCCAAGTACAGGAAAGAAAAGATATTGTCTTGTGATTATTAGTGATTACTCAAGATATACTTGGGTTTATTTCCTAAGTACAAAGGATGAGACTGCAGAGCTGATTAAGGGTTGTGTGACAATGATTGAGAACAAACGGAATAAGAAAGTTAAAATGATGAGAAGTGATAATGGCACTGAGTTCAAAAATGGAGTCATGGAATAATTATATACAGAAAAGGGAATATTTTAGCAATTCTCAGCTCCTAAAACTCCTGAACAAAATGGTGTTGCAGAAAGAAGAATCAGGACACTTATTGAAGCTGCTAAAAACATCCTAGCAGATGTAAAACTACCCGTTACATTTTGCGCTGAAGCAATTAATACCTCATGCTATGTTCAGAATAGGGTACTTATCAACAAAAGGCATAACAAGACACAGTATGAAATTTTCTATAATAGAAAGCCTCACATTAAGTTTTTCAAGCCTTTTGGATGTAAATGTTTTCTTCTGAACACCAGGGATTACTTGAACAAGTTTCAAAAAAAATCCTTGGATTGCATCTTTGTTGGTTATTCCACACACTCAAAAACATACATAGTGTATGTGAAAGACCATTTGAGTGTTATTGAATCATCTAACATTATCTTTAATGAAAATCAGTTCAACACAGTTGATGGTGCAGCATGGCTGTTTGATCATGAGAAATTGATAAGGTCTTTCAAGATTTAGTCTAAAGACTTTGATGACTCATTCTACAAGACAAGTGCAATTCAAGAGGAAAAGAAGAAAACATTGGAGTTAGAAAAGTTGTGAAAGAAGGTTGCTAGTAAAGAAAAGGAGTATACATTTATAAAGGATCCCTCAAGTGATATTATTGAACAAGATTAAGTCAATGATCAAGAGAACAATCACAGTCCAGAACAAGATCATGTAGATGTCAATCAAGACAATCAAGAAGTGCAGAATGATCAAGTTCAGGCTGAGGGAAACCCAAGCAACCAAACAGATGAAGAAGAAGCTGTAACAACAGTAAGGTTTCAAGATTTATTTGAAAGATTGAACATGGAAAACAATGGTGCATCCACTTCAAGACAGAACAATGAAAAAGCACCAGAGTTTCATGATGCTGAAACTTAGTTGATCATTGATGATTCAGAACTCAATGAATCAAATCTTGACACATTGGATGTTCAAATCCCTTATGTTGAAAATAATCATGACACATTGAGTTTCTTGAGTTTCATGATGATGAAAATAATCATGATACATTGAGTTTCATGATGTTCAAATCCCTTATGTTGAAAATAATCATCCTTCTGAAAACATCATTGGAAATGTATATGAAAGAGTTACAATAAGTCATTCTGAATCTGCAAACATCTGTTTGTACTCCTGCTTTTTATCCCAAATAGAAGCAAAGAACATTGTTCAAGCTCTAAAATACAATAGTTGGGTGGAGGCAATGCAAGAGGAGTTGGCAAAGTTCAGAGATCTACATGTCTGGGATCTTGTAGATAGGCTAAGAAACAGATATGCAATTGGAAAAAAATGGGTTTTAGAAACAAAAGGGATTAGAGGGCCATAGTGATTAAGAATAAAGCTAGGCTTGTGGCACTAGGATGCCTTCAGGAAGAGGGAATAGACTTTGCGGAAGTTTTGCACCAGTTGCAAGACGATTTTTCTTGAATATGCTGCCTCAAAGAACATTAAGGTATTCCAGCTTGATGTCAAGTCTGCATTCCTAAATGGAAAGATTGATGAAGAGGTGTATTTTGCTCAACCTTCAGGTTTTGAAGAGCCAATGTATCCAAACAGGGTGTATAAGCTAAATAAATCCCTATATGGATTGCATCAGGCTCCTAGAGCATGCTATGAAGAGATGTCAAATCATCTTCTTGAAAATGGTTTCCAAAGGGGAGCCAATGACAAGACACTCTTCTACAAAAGAAAGGGATCATATTTACTGCTGTTACTAGTCTATGTGGATGATATCATCTTTGGTTCAACCAATGAACAAATGTGTATGGAGTTTGAAGGGGTAATGAAATCAAAATACAGCATTAGCTCTATGGGAGAAATGAAATTCTATCTTGGACTGCAAGTTCAACAGAAAGCTGAGGGGATTTTCATTACCAAACTAAATATGTGCAGGACATTTTGAATAAGTTCAAATGTCATGAATTCAAAACATCTTCAACTCCAATGGACACAAAAAAAAAAGATGTTTGCTGATGAAAAGGGGAAGCCTGTGGATGAGCATGAATATAGAGCCAAAATTGGATCCCTGATGTACCTAACTGCTACAAGACCTGACATTATGTATGCTTTTTGTGTCTGTGCAAGATTCCAGTCAAGTCCAAAAGTTTCTCACATGAATGCAGTCAAGAGAATTTTTAGATACTTGAAGGGAAGACCAGACTTGGGGAATTGGTATCCAAAGAACCAGTCTTTTGATTTGATAGCCTACACAGACAGTTATTATGATGGGTATAACATGAGCAGGAAGTGAACCTCAGGTGGATGTCAATTTCTGGGAGATAGGCTGGTGTCATGGCAATGCAAGAAGCAGACCAATGTGTCCATAGCAACTGCAGAAGCTGAATACATTGTTGCATCTGCTTGTTGTGTCCAAGTTCTCTGGATTCAGAACCAAATGATGGACTATGGTTTGAATTTTCTGAACACTCCTATTTTTATTGATAATACTGCTGCATATTTTACTGTTAAAAATCCAGTTCAACATTCAAAGACTAAGCACATTGAAATCAGACATCACTTCATAAGGGATTGTAGTGAAAAAGGTTTGATTGAGATGAAGAGTTGATACAAGTGACAACTTGGCTGACCTATTCACCAAGCCACTTGACAGAACCAGAATCAACTTTCTTTTCAAAGCCCTGTGGATGATCAACTCTGGTGAGGTCTGATTGAGGATGTGTGCTTAATGTGTGTCTCTATGTGCTAATTGATTATATTGTTAGAGCTCAAACACACTGAATATTGAATGATTATGTTTGCATATGTTACCTGTTTAATTTTAACTAAGATGTGTTTAAGTGATTATCTTTGCAACTTAGGTATCATTGATGCTTATGTTTGATTGTCAGTTAACTACTTCTGATATCATGATAAGTAGTGTTTTATATTGTCAAATTTGATATTTGCTTGTCTGATGTCATGATGAAATGTTTGTTTATGTGTGTTATCTGATCATGTGATATTATTAGTGTTGGGTTTTATACAAGTTTATCAAAGTCAAGTTAACCATATTTAACTAGAAAACGCAACGGAAGCTTAGATTTTAAATCTAGTTATGAACATACCATTATGTTAAAATCAAAACCCAATGAACAAGGATCAAAATTACAAGAACAATATGCTCACAAAATGTAAATGTACCTTCTTCTACCTTTAGAAGAATAAGTAAGATATTGAAGATGATGGTGGATGAATGGCAAGCCTCCAAAGAAGAAGACCTCAAGATAGTGATACCCCAAGCTATTTGTGACAACACCAACTTGATTGCTAGGATTTATGAACACTTAAACAAGCTCACCAAGCTCTCCCAAAATCCCCAAATGAGCCGTGGGGTGTATAGAGAGAAAAGAGTTTGAAAAATTCAAAAGTTTACTTGAGAATCCAAGAAGGGGACAAGACCCAAATGCATGTAATTTGAATGGAGATATAAAGGGATGGTCAACACAAAAGGACAAAACATTTGGTTGGACCAAAACCTCCACCCACATGGGGTGGCCGGTTTTTTTTTTTTTTTTTTTTTTTATTTTACTTTTGTTTTAACCATTAAAACATCTCCAATTTATTTTATAAAACTCATTTTATAAAATGCACATACATTTATATAATTATTTAACCAATTAAATAATTAATTTATATAAACAAATTATCCACATAATTTATTTAAATCCTCAAGTTTGTTTGTTTAGAAAACCAATTTTCTAAACAAGTAGTGTTCGGTATTCGTTTAAATGATCAAATCACTAAAAGAATACATTTGGTGTCGTCTAGCTTGTTATTGGGTATGACCCGACTTGGATCAAACACAGTTAGCCACATTAGTATAAGTATGTGTCTCGGGCATACGTAATTCCAACAATCTCCCACTTGCACGAGATACATAGAAAATTAATGCAAGTGGTGAATACCGCCTAACAACAGTTCACCACCCCTAATGTGTTTGACGAAGTGCCATTCAATAACATCATCCCTTCAAGTTCCTTACTTGATATGATTTAGGTGAATCTATCATTATATCCCTTTGTTACTAGATGTCATGTTGGATCTAAGAGACATAGGCGATCATTCTCTTTACAATTCAACTTTATCAGGCCTTAGACATCTAAACTCTCAACACATAAGAGGAACAAATTCCTTCTTGACTGTATACGCCTCTCACTATCACTTTTATACTCCACCTGAGCTCATCCTTATGTACCATCTTTTACGAATAGCGAAGGGGAGAGTCAAAGTGTAATACTTGGTGAAAATCAAGACCCAATATACATCTCAGGTCTAAGGATAATATGAAATTCTCCTTTACTCAAGATTACTAATGATCAAGTCAATCGACTCCATGTAGTAATATTGAGAGCGGGTCAGTCCAATATTTGTATCCCACAAATATCTATGAACTTTGGCAGCAAACCTATGCTCCATATTCATTTCTTATGAATATCCACCAAACCTAGTTCATAATAGTCTTGCTTCATATTTGTTCCCACAAATGTGATCGACTACGGACTTTTAGAATAAGATAACTTATTCATGGATTAAACATGCAAAATTAGAATTTAACTCAAGATTCCATAATCATATAAAAGAGTTAAATTACAAAAGTCTTTTAAACTTTAATACAAAATAGATCAAATCCAATTACTAGAATATCGAAGTCCTAAGCCACTCGCATGACGCTCATGTTTAGGTCTTTCTAGGAGCTTCGTGAATGGATCCGCAAGATTTTGATCAGTTCCAACTTTGCGAATACATATCTTTCCCTTTTCAACTTCATCCCTTATGTAGTTGAATCTCCGCTCTATGTGCCTTGTCTTTTGGTGCGAACGAGGTTCCTTGATTTGTGCAATCGCACCCTCGTTGTCACAAAAGATTTCTAGGGGGTCTTGAATGGAAGAGACCACCCCTAGATCAGTAATGAATTTCTTCAACCATGCAGCTTCTTGAGCTGCCAATGAAGCGGCGATGTATTCTGATTCTGTAGTGGACAATGCTACCACTTCCTGTTTTGAGCTCTTCCAAGAGACAGCTCCTCCATTAAGAGTGAACACATACCCAGATTGTGATCGAGAATCATCTCGATCAGTTTGGAAGCTCGCATCCGTGTAACCTTTTATAGCGAGTTCCTCCTCACCAGATCCATATATCAGAAACATATCCTTAGTTCTCCTAAGGTATTTCAATATGCTCTTAACAGCCATCCAATGACTGTCTCCTGGATTCTGTTGGTATCTGCTTGTCATGCTCAAAGCGCATGACACATCCGGTCTAGTACATATCATCGCATACATGATGGATCCTATAGCAGAAGCATATGGGATTTGTTTCATCGTCTCTTGCTCACCCTTTGAGCTTGGACATTGAGCTGAACTCAATATGGTCCCTCTTTGAATAGGTACAAAACCTTTCTTGGAGTTTTCCATCTTGAACCTTTTCAAGATCTTATCAATGTATGTACTTTGGTTCAAACCTATCAAGCGCCTTGACCTATCCCTATAGATCTTTATTCCCAAAATATAGGCAGCTTCACCAAGATCCTTGATGGAAAATCTGCTTCCAAGCCAAGCCTTAACGCTTTCCATGGTTGGAATGTCATTTCCAAATAGTAGAATGTCATCGACATACAATACTAAGAAGGTAATTATACTCCCACTAGCCTTTTTATACACACAAGCCTCATCAGCGTTCTTGATGAATCCAAAATTTTTGATTTCTTCATCAAAACGATGATTCCAAGTTCTAGATGCTTGTTTCAATCCATAGATTGATTTCTTTAACTTGCATACTTTATTAGGATGTTTTGGATCGACAAAACCTTCAGGCTGAACCATATAGACATCTTCCTCAAGATATCCATTTAGGAAAGCGGTCTTGACATCCATTTGCCAAATTTCATAATCATAATGTGCAGCTATGGCAAATAATATCCTAATAGACTTTAGCATTGCCACAGGCGAAAAAGTTTCATCATAATCAACCCCTTGAGTTTGAGTGAAACCCTTAGCTACAAGTCTTGCTTTATAAGTATCCAAGTTTCCATGCATATCAGTTTTCCTTTTGAAAACCCACTTACTTCCAACAGCTTTGGAGTTGAGTGGTGGTTCAACCAATTCCCAAACTTGGTTGTCATACATGGATTGCATCTCAACGTTCATGGCTTCAAGCCATTTGTCACAATCATTCTTGGACATTGCATCACGGTATGTGGTCGGTTCATCCGAATCTACCACGTAGCAACCTTCTACAAAAAATCCATATTTTTCAGGTGGATTGCTAATTCTACCAGATCTGCGAACGTTTTGTGTGTTTTGATCAACCACTTGATCACTTTCAACAACCTCTTGTTGAGTGCTAGTATCAACCAATTGTGTATCATCTTGTGATTCTTGATCCTCATCAAATTTCACTGTTCTACTATTAGTTCCTTCCTCAAGGAACTTAGTTTCCAAGAACTTACCCTTTCGAGCAATAATAACATTTTGCTCACTAGGATCGTAAAAGTAATATCCTATATCATCTTTAGGGTAACCAATAAAGATACACTTAGTGGATCGGACTTCTAATTTGTTTGGGGTGTATTGCTTTACATAAGCTTCACAACCCCAAACTCTTAAGAATGATAGCGATGGAGCCTTTCCATGCCATACTTCAAAAGGTGTCTTCTCCACTTTCTTGGTTGGAGCCATATTCAATATGCGAACAGCGGAAAGTAAAGCATAGCCCCAAAATGATAGAGGTAAAGTGCTTCTAGCCATCATCGATCGAACCATATCTAATAGGGTACGATTTCTCCTTTCAGACACACCATTATGTTGTGGTGTTCCAGGTGGAGTAAGTTGTGAAATAATTCCACAACTCTTAAGATGATCTTGAAAAACACCACTTAGGTATTCACCTCCTCTATCACTACGAAGTACTTTGATTGTTGTCTTAAGTTGTCTTTCTACTTCAGTTTTGAAGTCTTTGAACATTTCAAAAGCTTCATCTTTGTGTTTCATTAAGTACACATAACCATATCGACTATAATCGTCAATAAAGGTAATGAAGTATCTTTCACCATTCCTAGTCATTGGTCTAAAAGGACCACATACATCCGAATGTATGATACCCAATAATTCTTTTGACCTTTCAAAAGTTTTATTAAAGGGTTGCTTTGTCATTTTGCCTTGTAAACAAGATTCACATACATCAAATGAATCAAACTCATTGGTTTCTAGAATACCACTCTTGCGAAGAGTTTGCATGCGATTCTTGCTTATATGTCCAAGGCGACAATGCCAAAGATAGGAATCACCCAAGTCCTTCTTGAGTTTCTTGGTGTTGACATTATACATTGAACTATTATGTGACATACCACTTTGATCTATTTCATATATACCATTCATGGGTATAGCTTTAAAATAAAATATGCCATTCATCAAAACATGAATATCATAATCAATAAACTTAAGATCAAAGCCACATTGTTTTAAAAGAGACACGGAAATAATGTTTCTCCTTAACTTAGGAGCATACAAAACATTCTTCAAAATTACTTCCAAACCACTTGGAAGCTTTAACAAGTAGTCTCCTTGGGCTTGGACTTCAACTCTTGCTCCATTGCCCATAAAGAGACTAATGTCCCCTTTGTTGAGTTGTTTACTTCTTTTGAACCCCTGCAACAAATTGCAAATGTGAGTTCCACATCCGGTATCAAGTACCCATGTATTTGAAGAAATAACATTTAGTTCAATATGTATAGTAAAGATAATACCTGAGGTATGCCCCGCATCCCTCTTATCTTTTAACGCATTGAGATAGGTCGGACAATTCCTTTTCCAATGACCTATCTCTCCACACTCAAAGCATGGATCTTGCGCCGCAACCTTTTGCTTCTTTTCCTTCGGTTTGATGGGCGTGATGGCTTTCCTCTTTCCCTTTCCTTGGACGTGGCCCTTGCCCTTAGCAACACTTGCTTTGGGGTTGGAGTTATGTCCCCTTTTCCCTTCATTGATTGTTAGAACGGGTAAAACCCTTTTACCCATTCCCGCTTCGGCCGTTCTTAGCATTGCGTGAAGCTCACCAATGCTTTTGTCCCATCCATTCATGTTATAATTCATGACAAAAGTTTCAAACCTTTTGGTTAATGAGTTGAGGATCAAATCCGTAGCCAACTCATTAGATACGGGACAATTCAACCTACGAAGCTTTTCAATGTAGCTTTTCATTTTTAGGACATAAGATGAGACGCTTTGGGTTTCCTCCATACGACATGCATGAAACGCTCGAACCGTTTCGAAACGTTCCGCTCTAGCTTGTTGAAGGAACATTTCCTTCAATTGAGTTATCATGTCGTATGCCCCATGATGCTCGAAATCCTTTTGGATTTCGGGAATCATAGTCCCTAACATGAGGCAAGAGGCTTGCACCGAATCTTTGGTGTACTTGACCCAATCGTTATAAGCCTCCTCATCTTCCACGTTAGGCTCGTCGGGAATGGGATCGTCTAAGACATATGATATCTCTTCTTGTTTGAGAACTATTCTTAAGTTGCGATACCAATCCATAAAGTTATTATGGTTTAGACGATCCTTTTCAAGGATGGTTCTTAAGGATAGGTTACGGGTGTTATGGGTAGAGGTGTTTGCATTGTTAGCGGCCATCTACAAAATTTAACAAAGTTTTATTTTAGTATTATAAACAATTTAATTATTAATACCCTTTTATTCCAAATTTTAAAATAATAATTAAATTCTAGAATCCAACGATAAATCAAATTTCGGTTAGGTGACCTTTATCCCGTTATTTGATTTAACAAGGTAGTCAACCTTGACAATTGCAACCCTTTGCAACTTCTAGAGGTATGGGACCATTCGAAATCCTTATTTCGTGTTGGCATGTTTATCCCATCAACACCATTGGACCCCATGCTTAGGTGACCTTTATCACATGGTTTCCAATTCAAGTCGTCCTACTTGTATAAACATGTAAGATTAACATACAAGTGGTTAGGTGACCTTTATCCCACAAATATGTTAATATTACCTTAAGTATATTAGTTTGCTCTAAAATGGTTAGGTGACCTTTATCCCATTTAAAGTTTCCTAATACGTTAAGTGTCTTACAAAAGGATGGTGTTAGACTTGTTTCCTTGGTAATTATGAAAAAGGGATTTTTAAGTTTTACAATATTCTAGTATGAAAAACATTATGCCATATCCTAACATGCATTTAGAAATATGGCGATTTTGAAAACCAATTTTCAAGGTTCTAGTTATAATAAAACCAATTTTATTATATGTGAGTAATCGCTTAGTTTTAATAAACCCATTTAATTAAACTAATTGACGTGATATTACCAAATATATATTAGAACCCGTTTTATGCTTGTTGTCGTTCCTATGTGACGGTTTGGATATCCTAATATCTATCAACCACACATTACATAAAGTAAAACAAACAACCAAGCATACACATGCAAAATATAGTCATAACCGAGAACCGCTAAGTTTGACCATACTTGTTAGCCGAAACAAGTATAGGTCATAGGTCACACCTAAGGGACAAAACATGACACAAGGATGGAATGTTGACTCCCACTTGATCTTGCATCCAAATGCTTCAAGTATCCTCTCCAAGTTGTTGTGTTCTTGTTGGGCTTGTTAATGGGCTCCAAACTTCCAAAAGTCTTCTTGGGCCCAAGAGTGAAATTTATGGGCCTAATGGGCTTGAATCCCATGATGGGCCGGTGAGGCCCAATAAGCCCAAAATTTTCGGCCCAAGGCCCAAATCCACCAAAACTTGCATCTTCAAAATTTTTTTTTTTTTTACAAAATGTATCCTAATACATATTTTTCTAAAAAAGGAAAATGCAATTAATCTATTTATTACAAACCAATTTATGAATAAATAAATTACACAAGCCTAAGATTATGAATTATTACAACCATATTGAATAATAAACATAATCAACATACACAAACAACACATCCAAGGTCTAGGTTTCGGTTATGACACATCCAAACATACCAAATGTTCTAAGCATGCAACCTAAGCAACCAATGCCCAAAACCACCAAATAAAATCGGCCCCCCCCCCCCCCAAGAGGCTACGGCCCAAATTATTTTATATATATTTTTTTTTTATATTTTCAACATCCAAATGTTAATAATGGTTTCCTAAGATCTTTGCATGCATGTCAAGATCTTACAAAACCATGGGGTAAAATCCACCAAAAATTCGGACCCCTTTTTCACCCATGAAAAACCCGAAATCTATGAACATGCAAGGAGCATAAGTCCTTGTAACCGGCTCTTGATGCCATTGTTGGGTTTTATACAAGTTTATCAAAGTCAAGTTAACCATATTTAACTAGAAAACGCAACGGAAGCTTAGATTTTAAATCTAGTTATGAACATACCATTATGTTAAAATCAAAACCCAATGAACAAGGATCAAAATTACAAGAACAATATGCTCACAAAATGTAAATGTACCTTCTTCTACCTTTAGAAGAATAAGTAAGATATTGAAGATGATGGTGGATGAATGGCAAGCCTCCAAAGAAGAAGACCTCAAGATAGTGATACCCCAAGCTATTTGTGACAACACCAACTTGATTGCTAGGATTTATGAACACTTAAACAAGCTCACCAAGCTCTCCCAAAATCCCCAAATGAGCCGTGGGGTGTATAGAGAGAAAAGAGTTTGAAAAATTCAAAAGTTTACTTGAGAATCCAAGAAGGGGACAAGACCCAAATGCATGTAATTTGAATGGAGATATAAAGGGATGGTCAACACAAAAGGACAAAACATTTGGTTGGACCAAAACCTCCACCCACATGGGGTGGCCGGTTTTTTTTTTTTTTTTTTTTTTTATTTTACTTTTGTTTTAACCATTAAAACATCTCCAATTTATTTTATAAAACTCATTTTATAAAATGCACATACATTTATATAATTATTTAACCAATTAAATAATTAATTTATATAAACAAATTATCCACATAATTTATTTAAATCCTCAAGTTTGTTTGTTTAGAAAACCAATTTTCTAAACAAGTAGTGTTCGGTATTCGTTTAAATGATCAAATCACTAAAAGAATACATTTGGTGTCGTCTAGCTTGTTATTGGGTATGACCCGACTTGGATCAAACACAGTTAGCCACATTAGTATAAGTATGTGTCTCGGGCATACGTAATTCCAACAATTAGGATAGGCTAGACCATGAATGTTAGTCATGTCTGCTTTCCTTGATGATGTTTATTATGATTAAGATTTGAATATGTTACAACTGTTTATGTTAAAATTAGTTTTTATGTCAAAATTAAATGATAAAATGACTTTTCCAATGAATTTTGCCTAATCAATTTATTTCGGTCAAAACATGAGCAAGTTGTTAACGGTGCTGAGATATGATATTACTATTCAGTTCAAGCTTTATAGAAGCTTAAAAGAAGGAATTTTCAATGAAAAGTCTCAAGTGGTAATTCTTGCTGAAAATTATGTTATTTGCCCAGTTGGAAGGACATACACTTGTGTATGTTTGGTCCAATAATCTGCATAGATTTAAAGGATAGCCATTAACCAGAAAACTGAAAGCATTTGGGGCAATTATAACTTGTTTTATATTCTTTCACTTAAAATTATGCCAATAGCTCTATTTTGAAAGGACATGTATTCACATATACGTTTGGTCCTGTTGACCACTTGTGGTCAAACAGGATAGCCATTTTCCTGACATTTAAGAGATATTGGGGTGACTAAATATTAAACTGAATTTTAAATGGGAAATAATAGTACATTGACTACTTAGCCAATCATATGGATTGAATAGGCTAAAAGGACTCTTAGTACAGTCATTGACATGTATGGTTGCTTTCCCATGATGTGTAAAATCTAAGGTGATATAAACTTAAAGAAACTGCTAAGATTTATGTGGAGTTACATTGTTGTCTATGCATGTTCCTAGATAAATCTTTTCAAATGATAGGCAGAAAAGTGATTATCCAGTCATACACAAGCATGTTGGTTTTTGGTTCCAAAAATGAAACATCTTATAATGAATGACAAAGAACAACTGTGAACTATTTTATTTCAAATATTTAGTCAACCAAAAGTTGATAAATGTTCACCAGCTTTTATTGAGAAAATGCAAACATGAGGGTTAATAACAGAACTACAAGGGTTGAGGCAATAATATATGTCCTTTAAACATCCTGAATGAAAGGCATGTTTATCTAAATTATAAGTCCAACGTTCAACCTCAAATATGTTTGTCAATTTGAAAAGAAATATCAAATAAATAAGTTCTGTCATTAAAAGCTTTTAACCAAAAAAACCAGGGGATCAAAGTCAAATTGGGGTGATCTGGAGAAAGTCAAATAAACCTTGAGGATAGATATGGAGCATCAGAACACAACATGTGTTATCCATTAGATTTTCTGCAAAATAATTGAAACTTAATCATATCACCAAAGAGATGAAATTCATGCTAAGTCTAGACCTGCTGTTGACCTGTCTATTTATTCGCAATAATGCTGAGAAGGAATTTTTGAAAAAGCTACTTAGTCAATATGATCCCATTCTTGAGATCTTTTCAATTAAAGAAATAAATTGTTTTGAAGAGAGACATAACTGAAATTTGATCTCTAAATGCACCATTTGCTCTTAAACAATGATTTTTATTGATAAAATATAGCTAATAGTATGTTTAAGTAAAAAAGTGTTGCATTTTACCTCAGAAAGGTTGAATATGTATTTTCGGGTAAGGTTTGATGTTTTATAACCTTTCCGAGAAAGCTTACTCTACACTTTCCGGGTAGAGTACACTTAATGTACTAAATTCCCGAGCAAGCTTGAAGTCAATATGAATATGTGAACAAGCAAGCTTTCAACAAGATATTTCTTGTTCCGGGCAAGCTTTGCATACTATATGCTACATGATGTACCGAGTAAGCTCTAGTGATATTGACTTTATAGCATACTTAGGTGTTTTAATGTTTAGTTTCATTCCGGGAAAGCTATGTGTTAGATGTGATTATGATTATTTCCGGGCAGACCTTGCTTTCTGGGCACACTTTTATTCCGGGCACACTTTGATCCCTCAATATACTTGGTAATTTCAAACTTGACTTTCCGGGTACACTGTCTGCTAGATATCTTCTTTGGGCACACTTTGTACTCTAGGAAGGTTGTTCGGGCTATTGGGTTTTAACAAGATTATCAAACTGATAAAATCCCTATTTTACCAAAAACGCAGCGGATATAAAAGTTTTAAATCTTGTTAATATGATATGTATAAAACCAATTTTAAACATGCAAAACCCAAACCCGGATCCAAATACGAATTACACACTATCAAATACATGCATATCACTATAAGTCCATCCATGTTACTACTACCTTTCAATTTGACAAAACCGGGTGAAAGAGATGATGATTGAAAGGTAAGAACTTGAATATGGAAGCTCCTCAAGCTAGCATACCCCAAGCTTCAACAACACACCACTTCTAGCTAGGATTTGCACTTGAAATTTTCTTCTTCTTTTCTTATGTTGGATGAAAATACCCAAGAGAGGAAGAGAAAAAAGTTTACTTGGAAATTATGTGTGTTTTGAAAGAATGAAAGAGAAAGACTTGGTTTTATTTAAAGGCATCTTTCTCTCCACCAATAATAACCATTGCATGTCTCCACTCACCTTGCATGTCTCCACTCAAACAAATAATAATATTACATTTGAAAGAGTTATTATCTTTTTCTTTTATAAAACTTTAAACATATATATATATCCATACATATATACTTTTATAAGTTTATAACTTATAACTTATAAAACCTATTATATGTTAAGAGACATGCTTGGTTATTATTATTCACATATTGTTATTTAACCAACTTAAATAACACTATGTAATGTTCTTTCATAAAACATAAATCATCCATATGATTTGTTTATTACACAAGTACATTTTATTTAGAAACCCCTTTCCAAATAACTCAAGTGTTAATATTCATTTGTTATGATCACATCATATATGAAAGAATATTATCGGTGTTTGTCTAGCTTGTTATTGGGTATGACCCGACTTCGATCATAACGTACTAGCCACATCAATTTAATATGTCTCTTGGGCAGACCGAGTCCAACAATCTCCCACTTGCACAAGGTACATAGAAGATTGATGCAAGTAGCAAATACCGCCTAACTACGGTTTACTACCCCTAATACGTATGACGAAGTGCCATTCAATAACATCATCCCTTTCAAGTCCCATACTTGAAAATGATTTAGGAGAAACTATCATTTATCCTTTTGCCACAAATGTCATATTAAATCCAGAGACACAGAGTGATCATTCTCTGTTGATTTAACTTGTCAGGCCTTAGACATTTAACTCTCAATGAATAAGCGGGACAAATCCCATATTGACTACATACGTCTCTCACTATCACCTTGTACTATACTTGAGCTTAGCCTTATGTACTGACATATTTCAGAGCAGCGAAGAACTAAGTCAAAGCATAATAGTCGATGAATATCAAGACCCAATATGTATCTCAGGTCGGAGGATACTATGAAGTTCGCCTTACTCAAATTTACTTATGATCACAAATCCCAAGGATTCCATGCAGTAAAATTGAGAGCGGGTCAGTCCAATATGTATCCCATAAATATCTATGAACCTTGGCAGCAACCCTTTGCTATATTCATACCTCATGAATATCTACCAATCCAAATTCATAATAGTCTTACTTTCACATTTGTTCCCACAAATATGAACGACTACGGACGTTTAGAATAATTCAAATTATTCACGGATTTAAACATACTAAAATGGAATATAACTCAAGAACATGACCATAACCAAAACCATATGATTGAGTTAAAATAAAATTGTTCCAATATCCAAATACAAATTTTGATCAAATCCAATCACTAGAATATCGAAGTCCTAAGGCGCAAGTATGACTCACATTCTTCGGCCTTTCAAGGAGTTTCGTGAGTGGGTCCGCAATGTTTTGATCAGTGTGAACTTTGCGAATACATATCTTTCCCTTTTCAACTTCATCCCTTATGTAGTTGAATCTCCGCTCAATGTGCCTAGTCTTTTGATGTGCGCGGGGTTCCTTGATTTGAGCAATCGCACCCTCGTTGTCACAAAAGATCTCTAGAGGGTCCTGAATGGTACGAACCACTCCTAGATCGGCAATGAACTTTCTAATCCATGCAGCTTCTTGAGCTGCCAGGGAGGCGGCGATGTATTCAGATTCAGTGGTGGATAAAGCTACCACGTCTTGTTTTGCACTCTTCCATGAGACAGCACCACCATTGAGAACGAAAACGTATCCCGATTGTGATCGAGAATCATCTCGATCAGTTTGGAAACTCGCATCAGTGTAACCCTTTACAACGAGTTCCTCCTCACCAGAGCCATATATTAGAAACATATCCTTAGTCCTTCTAAGGTATTTCAATATGCTCTTAACAGCCATCCAATGGCTAGTTCCCGGATTTTGTTGGTATCGACTTGATGCTCAAGGCGCATGACACATCCGGTCTAGTGCAAATCATGGCATACATGATGGATCCTATAGCAGATGCATATGGGATACCACTCATTTTGTCTTGCTCATCCTTTGAGCTTGGACATTGAGATGCACTCAATATCGTTCCTCTTTGAATAGGTACCAAACCTTTCTTAGAGTTTTCCATCTTGAACCTTTTCAAGATCTTGTCAATGAATGCACTTTGATTCAAACCTATCAACCGCCTTGATCTATCCCTATAGATTCTTATTCCCAGAATATAGGCGGCTTCACCAAGATCCTTTATGGAAAAACAGCTTCCAAGCCAGGCTTTCACACCTTCCAAGGTTGGAATGTCATTTCCAAACAGTAATATGTCATCGACATATAATACCAGAAAGGTTATGATGCTCCCACTAGATTTCTTATACACATAAGCTTTATCAGCGTTTTTGATGAATCCAAATTTCTTAACTTCATCATCAAAACGGTGATTCCAACTTCTGGATGCTTGTTTCAATCCATAGATAGATTTCTTCAACTTGCATACTTTGTTAGAATGTTGTGGATCGACAAAACCTTCAGGCTGAACCATATAAACATCTTCATTAAGATGCCCATTTAGAAAAGCAGTTTTGACATCCATTTGCCATATCTCATAGTCATAATATGCGGCTATGGCAAACAATATCCTTATAGACTTTAGCATCGCCACGGGCGAGAAAGTTTCATCATAATCAACCCCTTGAGTTTGAGTGAAACCCTTTGCTACAAGTCTAGCTTTATAATATCCAAGTTTCCATGCATATCAGTTTTCTTCTTGAAAACCCACTTACTTCCAACCAGCTTGGAATTTAGAGGTGGAGCAACCAAGTCCCATACTTGATTATCATGCATGGATTGCATCTCAACATTCATGGCTTCTAGCCATTTGTCACAATCAGATTGCGACATTGCATCTCGGTATGTGGTGGGTTCATCCGAATCAACCACGTAGCATCCATCCATGAAAAATCCATATCTCTCAGGTGGGGTGCTAACTCTACCAGATTTGCGAATGTTTTGTGTGTTTTGATCAACCATTTGATCATCCTCAACAACCTCTTGTTGATTGCTAGTGTCAACCAAACGTGTATCGGCTTGTAGTTCTCGATCCTCTTCGATTTCTACAGTTCTATCAGTTCCTTCCATAAGGAACCTTCTTTCCAAGAACTTAGCCTTTCGAGCTATAAACACTTTATGCTCGCTTGGATTGTAGAAATAATATCCCATCGAATCCTTGGGATATCCTACAAATATATCTTAGTGGATCGACATTCAAGTTTGTCAGGGGTGTAGATCTTAACATAAGCCTCACAACCACATACCTTTAAATATGAAAATTTTGGAGCCTTTCCATGCCATATTTCAAAAGGTGTCCTATCCACTTTCTTGGTTGGTGCCATATTTAAAATACGGGCAGCAGAGATCACAGCGAAACCCCAAAATGATAGAGGTAATGAGAATTAGCCATCATGGATCGAACCATGTCCAATAAAGTTCGATTCCTCCGTTCGGACACACCATTATGTTGTGGTGTTCCAGGTGGAGTAAGTTGTGAGACAATCCCACAACTCCTAAGATGTTCTAGAAACGCATCATTGAGGTATTCACCTCCTCTATCGGAACGTAGTACTTTGATTGTTTTGTTGAGTTGATTTTGTACTTCATTTTGGAAGACTTTGAACATTTCAAAGGCCTCATTTTTATGTCTTAACAAGAACACATACCCATAGCGACTATAATCGTCGGTAAAGGTAATGAAGTATCTTTCACCATTTCTTGTCATTGTCCTAAAAGGTCCACATACATCCGAATGTATGATACCTAATAAGTCTTTCGCCCTTTCATTTGTTCCATTAAAGGGTTCTTTGGTCATTTTTCCCAATAAAAAAGATTCACATTCATCAAATGAATCAACATTTGATTTCAAAAGACCATTCTTTCGAAGTGTATGAATACGATTCTTGTTTATGTGACCAAGACGACAATGCCAAAGAAAAGTATTACTCAAATCCATCTTGAGTCTTTTGGTGTTAGCTTGGTACAACGAGTCATCATGAATTAATTCATAAATACCATAAAACGGCATCGCTTTAAAATAAAAGACATTATCCATGAAAACATGAATACCATTATCAACAAACTTAAAGTCATAACCAGATTGTCTTAATATAGAAACAGAGATAATATTCCTAGTCAAACTAGGGGAATATAAAATGTTTTTCAAAACAATTTCCAAACCATTTGGAAGCTTTAAAACATAATCTCCTCGGGCTTGGACGTCAAACTTTGCTCCATTGCCTATGAAGAGACTTATATCTCCTTTCTTCACCTCATTTCTTCTTTTGAACCCCTGCAATGAATTGCATATGTGAGTTCCACATCCGGTATCCAATACCCATGTGTTAGAAGAAATAATATTAAGATCAATGTGAATCATGAAAGTTGTACCTGAGGTTTGCCCCGCATCCCTCTTAGCTTTCAACTCCTTGAGATAGGTCGGACAGTTTCTCATCCAATGACCTATCTCACCACAACCGAAGCACGGATCCTCAGCGCTAACCTTTAGCTTCTTTGGCTTTGGCTCCTCCTTTGCCTTTCCCTTGAACCCCTTCTTGACTTGCTCCTTACCAACGGCAACCTTTGCTTTTGGTTCCGGGTGATGCCTTTTCTTTGAGCCACCCTCATTGATCGCAAGAACGGGTAAAACCCTTTTACACATGCCGGCCTCAGCTATCTTAAGCATTCCGTGAAACTCACCAATGCTTTTGTCCCATCCATTCATGTTGTAGTTCATGACGAATGTCTCAAACCTTTTAGTTAAGCCATTTAGGATTAAATCCGTGGCTAACTCTTTTGAGACGGGATAGTTAAGCCAGTCAAGCCGATCAATGTGGCTCTTCATCTTAAGTACATAAGATGAAACAGATTGGGTTTCTTCCATATGACATGCTTGAAGCGCTCGAACCGTTTCGAATCGCTCAACCCGAGCTTGAGGAAGGAACATTTCCTTAAGTTGTGTTATCATGTCATACGCCCCATGATTCTCGAAATCCTTTTGGATCTCGGGAATCATTGTTCCCAACATGAGGCAAGAAACTTGCACCGAATCTTCGGTGTATTTTAACCAATCCGCATAGGCATCCAAGTTATTGACATCGGGTTCATCGGAAATATGATCGTCTAAAATATAAGACTTCTTTTCTTGCTTGAGAACAATTCTCAAGTTTCGATACCAATCCATGAAGTTATTAAAGTTTAGACGATCCTTATCCAGAATGGATCTTAGTGATAGATTATGCACGTGTGGGATAATTGCGTTCGGTGCGTTGTTTGCGGCCATCTAAAAGAATTTTAACAAAGTTCAATTTAGTATTTTCGATATTAATAAAATTTTAATTTTTAATACCCTTTAAATGTCTCCAAGACAATTATTGATTAAAATCTAGAACCAAACGTTTCATTCAAATAGTAGTTAGGTGACCTTTATCCTACTATTCGAATTAACAAGGTAGTCAACGTTTGACAATTGCAACCCTTTGCAACTTCAAGTTTTATGGGATCGGTTAAACATCATATGTTTAGTTGGTATGTTAAATCCCATCAACACCTTTGAACGCCATGTTAAGGTGATCCTATAGTCATGGTTTCAAATCAAGTCGTCCTACTTATACATATGTGTGAGTTTACTCATACAAGTGGTTAGGTGATCCTAATGCCAAAAGTACTTGTAAAATCACCTTAAGATCACAAGTTTTCTTAAAAGTGCTTAGGTGATCCTAACTCACTTTCAAGTCTACAAGTGACTTAAGTGTCGTATAAAAGGATGGTGTTTAACTTGTTTTTAAAAAGGGATTTTAGTTTTCTAAATTCTAGATTGGAAAACTATGTATTGTAACTTTCATTTGCATGCATTCAAATGTATGGTACTTAGTTGAAAAACCCATTTTCAAAGTTCCAATTAATAAAACCCATTTTTATTATGAAATCATTAGTTATTAATAAAACCAATTTTTATTACCTAACGATTTCTAAGGAACCAATTTTATGCTAGTTGATTTTAAGTTGTTAAGCAAACCATATTGCAAATAATAAGTAAATCAACCATGCAAGCACAAAATATACACAACCACAAGTTCATAACCATAGCCTCCTAATATTGACCACACTTGTTGACCGAAGACGAGTGTGTCAAAAAGTCTCTCCTAAGGGACCCAAAAGAACATGCACTTGTGTCGGTGAACTCCCACTTGATTCCGCATCCATATGCTCCAAGTGTTTACTCCCGGTGTTGTGGTCTTCATCATTTTATTTGGGCTTCCATCCATGCATCTTCTTTTACAAAATATATCCTAATACATTTTTCTAGTAAAAGAAATACATCTAATCTACTTATTATTTCAAGCCATATGAATGAATAAATAGATTACAAACCCAAATAAATATTACAAACAAATCGAATGAACAAACAACCAACACAATCATTGAACCAAACACAAGGCCATGGCTAGGTTATGAACATCTATTACACATCCAAATATGCAATAATACAAGACCAAAATGGTTCCCCTTTTTGCCTCAAAACTTTCGGCCAAAGCTTAAGCAAACCGAAAGTTTCGGGTTTTGTCCAAACAAACTAAACAATCATCCAAATGACTTGGTTTTTCAAGATTACCACATGCATGTAAAGTATAACCTTGAAAAACCATGGGGTAACCAAAACCCCAAAAAGTTTCGGCCAAATGGCGAAACCCACCATAAACCCGAAAAATTTTGGGTCTAATGAAGCATGCATTCGTATAAGCGGCTCTGATGTCATTGTTGGGTTTTAACAAGATTATCAAAGTGATAAAATCCCTATTTTACCAAAAACGCAGCGGGTATAAAAGTTTTAAATCTTGTTAATATGATATGTATAAAACCAATTTTAAACATGCAAAACACAAACCCGGATCCAAATACGAATTAAACACAATCAAATACATGCATGTCACTATAAGTCCATGCATGTTACTACTACCTTTCAATATGACAAAACCGGGTGAAAGAGATGATGATTGAAAGGTATGAACTTGAATATGGAAGCTCCTCAAGCTAGCATACCCCAAGCTTCAACAACACACCACTTCTAGCTAGGATTTGCACTTGAAATTTTCTTCTTCTTTTCTTATGTTGGATGAAAATACCCAAGAGAGGAAGAGAGAAAAGTTTACTTGGAAATTATGTGTGTTATGAAAGAATGAAAGAGAAAGACTTGGTTTTATTTAAAGGCATCTTTCTCTCCACCAATAATAACCATTGCATGTCTCCACTCAAAATTATAATAATATTACATTTGAAGGAGTTATTATCTTTTTCTTTTATAAAACTTTAAACATATATATATATATATATATCCATACATATATACTTTTATAAGTTTATAACTTATAACTTATAAAACCTATTATATGTTAAGAGACATGCTTGGTTATTATTATTCAAATATTGTTATTTAACCAACTTAAATAACACTATGTAATGTTCTTTCATAAAACATAAATCATCCATATGATTTGTTTATTACACAAGTACATTTTATTTAGAAACCCCTTTCCAAATAACTCAAGTGTTAATATTCATTTGTTATGATCACATCATATATGAACGAATATTATCGGTGTTTGTCTAGCTTATTATTGGGTATGACCCGACTTGGATCATAACTTACTAGCCACATCAATTTAATATGTCTCTTGGGCAGACCGAGTCCAACACGGGCATACTTTGCATCAAAGTATACTTGATTGAATGTGTTTTTTATTATGATAGGGTTTAGGCTAGATTAAGCTTTTTAATTTAAATTTGAGAAATGTATATGGTATCTTAATTGATTCCTAGCAAGGATGCTTATTGATATTATATACTTGATTATTTATTTTGTGATTGGGTTCTCAAGAAATCTGGTATTTTGTGTAAGCTTTCTTCATTATCACTTGACTTTAAATTATTTATCTTGACCGAGCAAGCTTAGTATGTGGAAGGTACCGGGCAAACCTTTTCAATTTCATACCGGGCAAGGTTTGACACTTTAATTTTATCTGATAAAATTTGAATGGATAAGTTTCAAATGTTTGACAGCTAATAACTCACTACATGACAAAATGCATTTAAAACTCACTTTCAAAAGGTATATAAGTGGTAGTGAGAGATATTTTTCAACATTTTTTTTGTCTCTCTCTCCTTCCACTGCTTACTCATAGAAAACCTAACCGACTCATCGCATTCACTTTAATCCAAACCCTAACATTACCAGCCCTCTAATTCCGACTCGGTAAGCAATAATAATATGTTTTCCAATCACGATTAGACGATAATAGGCTTTGATTATGTAATTTTATACTTACACTATGTTTTTTTGTTTAGGTTATAAACTTGTCGAAGAATAGGTTCATGATGATATTTCTCTCTTTTTTCTTCAATTTTATAACTTGAAAGTTGCTTAAAGTAATGAACTTGTTGACTAATTTTACTTTGAATATGTTTGATTGTAGTTTTCAGATATGGCAGACGAAGAAGTTCCGAGACTTTTCTTTGAGCAAAAGCATAATATGTACGCTCTCTTGCAGGTCACACCAGACATTGAAGAGGTTGCCTCCATTATACGCTGGTTGCAAAGATCAAATATTCAATTTGCACAGACTGCAAGTCCTACAATTTACCGAAACCATTCGTTAGACTTTTGGAACTCAGCACAGTTGCTAAATGATGTGAATGACCGACGAATAGAAGCCACGGTTTCTAATCAAGAAATACGGGTAGATGAGGTTATCATTCGAAGATGTCTACAGTTGAATGACAATAACCCTAATCTGATTCATCTTACAACTGCTCAATTGTGCAAGATATTTGTCAAATGTATGGGTTATCAAGGAAATACAAAAGATGGGCAACTCCAGAAGGGCATGTTCCCTACCCTGTCCAGATTTTTGATTCATCATATAATACAAGGGTTTGCACCGAGGAAAGGGTCATGGACCCTCATGTGCAGAGATTTGGCAAATGCCACTATTGCAGTATTATTTGACTATCCTTTCAACTTTTCACGAATGATATTTGAAGGATTAGTGCAAAATATGGAGAAGCCAATCAAGCAGAAGTTTCTGGCATATCCAAGATTCCTACAAAAAGATTTTAATCAAGAGTTGGAAAACTTACCAACTACAGGAATCACGCATGACCTGCAAAATCCAGATATATTCAAGAGAATAGAAAATCTGGCTAGCACTAGCAGATTTGATCCAGAGCGGGTGTTTGAGGAGCTGCCATGGTTAATGTTAGATGATATTCTGATTCCTCAATTGCATGTGGGATTATCTGAAGCTGAGGAGGTTGCTGGAGGAGTGGGTGAGAATGATGGAGATGAAGATAGTTCAGATGATGATGGGAATAATGATAATGCTCCAGAAAATATGGAAGGAGGAAATTTCAACCTTGAGGTCATTGCACAACTTTAGGGGGAGCATAATATTTTACCAGAGCAACCTATACCAACACCACCTATGTCACCACAACCACAAGAACAAACCACCCAATCCCTAACTCAAACCCAAAGCCATCTTGAAACATCAACACAAACTTCCCCACCACCACAAACACCACCAACCAACAGCCCAATCCAAACAGATACATTCATTCCAAGCCCACCTCACACTCAATCACCACCTCAACAAATTACAACAACCCAGCCTACCCATATCAAACTCAAACCCCAACTCAAACACCACCTAAATCATCTACACCACCCACATTTACCATCACCCATACCGAAACCCCTCTAATTCCAAATATCAACCCACTAACATCCACCAGTGAAAACAATTTTATTGATGCCAACCAAATAATTCCTCAAACCACTAATCAAAACCAATCTGAACCTGAACCTTTCTCTACCTCACCACCAATTACCCCTCCTGCTGGAAACTATCTATTTGAAAGAAACCTGAATCTTATGTTAGAGAATGCAAGGTTAAAGGAAAGAAATGAGGAGGTAATAAAGGAGAATGTGCTAGTATTAGATAAGTTGGCTCGGGCGGTGATGAAAATTCAAACCCTGGAGCAGGAGGTTGAGAAGACCCCAGCTACCCCAAAACAAGGGGAGAATAGTATTGTGCCAACTGATGCTGTGAATGATGTAGTGATGAAAGATGTAGATGATAGAAATGTTGATGGGTTGACATGAATTTTTAATGCTTATGATGATGAAGAGGAGAGTGAAGAAAGGAGGATGGAGCATGTTGAGTATGAAGCTGACAAATCTGATGTTGAAGAACAAAATTATGATGTTAATGATGAAATCATGAATGTTGTATGGAGAGAAGAGGATGATGAGGTGAGAGATAAAGAGGAGACAGGGGAAGGAATTGAAAAGGTAAATGATGAAGAGAATGTGGCTATAACTGATGTGGCCACTGTTGTTTTGACTAACATTGAGACTCAAGTTCAAAATGTATTGACAAATGTTGATGAAAATGTGGCCACTGATGAACTGACTGATATCTTAACGGATGAGATAAATAATGATGTTGCTACTACTGAGGAGTTTGTACTTACTGAACCTGAAACTGAACAAGAAGAAAGCTCCAAGTGGGTAGAATATGATCTAGAGTTGGAAGAATTAGAAAAATAAATTGATGATTATCAACAGTCTGAAACTGAAGTATCTTTGAAAAGAATAATAGATAAAGGAAAGGAAAAAGTCTTTGAAGAAGGGCCTATTAAGGCAAATATTGTGAAAGAAGGTTTGATGAATGAAGAGGAAGAAGCTTCTGCTGATGCAAGGAGAGAATTTGAAAATATTGTAAGAGAAACAAGGGAGAGGGAAATGCTAGCCCAAACCTTGACCCCTGAGGAGCTAGCAGAGCAGGAAGCATTGATCAATCAAGCCAATATTGCTAAGATAATTAATGATGAAGAGGCTGATGATCAAGATGTTATTGAAGCTCTGATCAAATTGAATAGCGTTGAGGAAGTGGACAACTCTTTGGCCATTGTGGTAAGCATGTTTCAAACTCAAAGTCAACCTGATAAAGAAACAACTGAAACAGCTGAGCCAGCCAATGTGAATACCGAAGTTATGATTGAAGAAGAGATTGGTGAAACTATTACCTCAATGGCTGGATGATTCCAAATATGGAATCAGCCAATGTGAATACAGAAATGGGCTTAACAAATTAAAGATGATATCAGACAGAACCCAAGTGAATGGGAATGCATGGATGATTCCAAATATGGAAATAAATATTCAAGAAAGAGGGATAAGCCTGAATCATTTGAACCAATTGAAAGTGCTGAGGCTGCCAAAAAGGGGAAATGGGATGATAAGAACAAATATTTTATAGAGACCCCAGATGAGCAAGGAAGTCCTATTAGGGCAGTTCCTTTGCAAACATTGAAGCCTGGTGAATTTGTTGAAGGAGTGCCTAATGTGCCAATCCATGAAGATCCAACTCTAGATGAACCTAAGATTGATGCAGTAAATGAAACGACTGAGGAGGAGGATGATTCTAATGAAGATGAAACTGATAATGATGATGAATATGATCCGAGAAAAGGTGTTGAAACGTCTAATGTTATGTCCCCACAAGTTACATTGTCTGATGAACAAAGGGCAAACATTGAGCGAAGTATGTTGGATGCTAAGAAGAAAGATCCACTAGTTATGAAACTGATGAGTTTTGGGATAAGCTTTGAAACCTTAGCTAATCTGAATGATGATCAACTGCAGAAAAGGTAGGATAAAGAGAGAGATGAAATCAAGAAGAAAATGGAACAAAAGAACAGAGATGCCCAAAATTATAGAGAATATATAAGAAAGCATGGGTATTCTGAGAAAGATTTATCTCATTTCAAGCTTGAAAAGCTGAGAGAAGCCTATGAAAGCACAAGAGAAGAAATAAAAGAAAAGTTTGTAAAAGAAAATGAGGAAGCTGAAAAGATTGAAACTTTGAAACAACAATTTGGAGGAAAGTGTGGATATCTGTTGGAGAGAGGGATGAAGCCGGACATGGTTGAATGTTTGGATGAAGCCACAGTTGAATCAATTTTTAACAACATGAAAAAAAAGGAAAATTTTAAAAGGTTACAACCTGAACAATCTACTGAACAATCAGGGAAAGCTCAGGCTGAACAAGAGCCTCCTAGGAAGAAAAGAAAGATAATTACTTTAAGGAAGAAAGAAAAGGCCCAAAATGAAAAGGAGAAATCAAAAGAGCAAACAGACCAAGACACACCAATCCTAGAGGAACCAAAACTTGAACCTGTTGATGAACCTATAGTTCCATGGGACAATGAAGAGATGATCCAAATTCTGAGGAACATTATGATAAATCAAAGGGGAATGGAGGAAGACACCTTTAATGAACTAGAAAAGGAGGACTTGAAAGAACTTTTCTATATATAGAAGGCTAAGTGGGAAAAGGTTCTGATAGAGGGTGAGAACCCTAGAAGCTTTATTGATGGGAGATTTTGCCAGCAGGGTTGTCAAACAATCCAAGGGTAGTGAAAATGATGTTGGGTCTCTGTAAAGAAGCAGGACAAAACTTTGCAGACCTCATCAACCTCCCTGCTGAAATGATAGAATCAATGTACATCAAACTTTCTAGCTAGGGCCTGGCAAACCTATGAAGTCTATCCCAACTAGGCCTTCTGCTTCAAGCATGCATGCCTCAACAAGCAGAGGTGAGTCAAGTAGAGCTGGATCCCAAAGAACATCAAGACCAGAATCCAATGTGGATCTTCTAAGAACTCTCTACTATGATTCAATCTTTGAGTCTCTAAAAGTCAATATGTAAAGCAGACAGATGAGAGACATAGTTATAAGAAGTGATTTTGCTGAATACACTCAAGAACAATTGGAGAAAATGGCCACACTTAATATGTATGTTTATCGAGACAGAAATAAGTTGGCTGGGAGACAGCAAAATGATCCCTCTAAATATCTGAGAGATGAAGCTGACAAGGGATTCCCATTCTTAAAGGAAAACAGAAGCTAGAAAATGACTCAACTTTTCAAAGCAAGAAGGACTGCAAAGTTGAAAAAGATGGCCAGTGCTGAACTGTATTACCAGATGAAGGTCAAAGATAAGAATCCTGTGTCAAACATGAATACCCGCATAAGCTCTGAAAGGAGAATAACACGCCCAAATTACACAATACAGAAGAATGGCCTCATAACTGAAATTGAGTATAAAGAAAATGATGGCCACTATGTTCGTAGAAACTCAGAAGGGCTTATTTTGGGGAAAATTAGAAGAAATGAGGACCTGGCCTTCTTGCACAATGAAGATCTGAGAGATATAAGGGATTTGCACATACTTGAGAGTCACACTTATCACCAGATCCTTTCTATCTTCCATCAAAGAGCAGCAACAGTGATGGTCAATAGAAGACAGGGAGTCCACAATGCCTCAAGAAGATGAAGATTTTCTTTAGAATAGGCTTTGATGTGTAATGTCTTCGGACAAAATTCTGAATATGTAATTGTGTAACGATTCCGACGAAACCCGGTATACCCTAACCGGTAGACGATAGTTACGTCATATTTATGTCGGGTACATGAGTTACCATGGTAATTATACGAGAATACATGGTTCATTGTATTGATTGCACGTGAATATATAATTCACCGCATTGAATATGCGATTAATCGATCGATAATTACTGAAACCCGAACGAATCGAGGGTTCAATTATAGACGATATCTATAATATTTAGTGATGTTACGAAGCATTAATGCTTCGGGATAAGTAAAGTATGGCACAGAAAAAGAATTTCGATTTAATGGTACGTCAGTACATTAAACGAAACCTTTAATACCAAACCGAGCAAGAGATGATCGATCAAGCCGAAAAAGATGCGCGATAATTAATGATATGATGTTTTAAGTTAATAAATGTCATGGTTTAAGTTTTTGAAGTTTTTAAATCGGTTTTATATAAATTTCATTTTTAAGCCGAAAAACGACTGTTTTAGCCTCGTTTTAAGCCGAATTAAACATTTAACCGAAAAACGAACTGAACCAGATTATCCAAAACATTATCCGGATTGCGGATATCCAAACATGTGGCCTAAAATGGAGAGGTGGGTCCCACCCCACCCCCCACATAGTCCGATCGGACCACCACCCCTCAAACCACACTTCATTTCTTTTTTTTTTACACAAACACTCCCAAGTTCATCAATCCTCTCCAAAGTATGATTCAAAAACAGAGAGTTCTAGCAAGAAAAACGAGGTAATGATCGAGTTATGCACGTGTTCATCTTCGTTTCTTGAGTTTGTTTGCAAGAAAATGAGGTTTCAATGATGAAAACCGATTCTTGCATGATCAAGTGATGTATACGGGTTATATAAGGGATCTTGGTCCAAGAAAGGAGTTAAACGAATCAAAAACGAATTTTTACGGTTAAATCTTTGTTTTTGGAATCATAACCGAAACCATGAAAGAAATGGCTTGATCGTGAGTGTAACTTGCTTGGTATTGTGGTATGTTGTTTGTAGGCTCTGTGTTTAGTGGTAGATAAGGCGGAAAGACAAGTTTGTAGCTTGTAGTGGCGGAAAACGAAAGGTATATTCGGTTTATGTTCGGTGTATGTGTTTTGGGACAGATTGTTGATGGTTTAGAGATAGGTCATGAAATTTTACAGGGATGTTCTACACATGAAAATAAAAGTTCTGTGAATTTTTGGTAATTTTTTGACAAAGGATGAATATTTGGTGAATTTAATGCTCGGTTTAGGCCAAAAATGGTGAAAAATAGTTAATTATCATGAAAAATTCTGGAGAATTTCAGATAAGCTTTTTATATCATGTATAAGTCACACACAAAATTTTAGGTCCGTTGGAGAAGTCTAAGTAGGCTTTTCGGTTAAACGAGTTCTAGGGTTTTCTAGCTCGGTTTTAGTGAAAATGGCATGTAAAAGAAGATTTTGGTTCTGGAAAAATTACAGGGGACTATGTGGATGGCAGGGGACATCCAGGAGAAATTTGGGATTTTTCTAAGATCGTTTGGTATTTACGACATATTTAGTGTTTAAATGGTGTTTAAAAATAGATAAATAAATTTTAAATATAAAAATTAATTCTGGAAATATTTTTATAAAATTCCCCACTGTCAAAAAGTGGTTTGTGCAAAATTTCAAGATCCGAGATTAAACGGGTAATTATTTGTGCTTATTATCAAACTTTTAAATTCTAAAACGAATAAACCGGTAAATTTCGTCTAAACGAACTGACTGGTGTATAAAAACCCTAAAAATGAACTATTTTCATATAATAGAATTAAACAAGTAAAAATGAATCATCCGAAAGTAATTCGGATGATTTGGGTATTTTTAACCGATTTAACAGTTTACGGTACGCCAAAGACGGAAACGGTCCCGCGGCCAATCGGGGCGTCTAAACCGAGCTCAAATTTCACAACTTAAACTAAATTATCAGTCAACCACTATTTTCGGGTCGTGTGTGACCAAACTCATTTTTGAAACATAAAAAACGGGTAACCGTGCTAGGCACGCAAAACGGGGAAAACAAGCTATTAAAAAATTTGACTGTTGAACTCTAAACGACATCACAATCTGAGTCCGGAGAAGTGTTTCTGGGTTAACCTTGCCCCCAGAACGGGTACAGTGCTGGGTTAACAGTGTCCCCAGATGTACCGGTTAACTTGGTTAAAGTTATATTAATAATGAGTGTATAGTAACGATCGTAGGGATCATATTACAGATTGGACGTGTTAACTGATAATGATTGTTGTTACCTGCTTGCATGTGCTAAGGTGAGTTTCACGAGCCCCTTTTTCTGAATTGTTTTCAAATAATTTCCCGGGGCGGAAGCATGTTACTATTGAAATGTTTAAGTACATACTGAACACATGGATTTGCGTGGATTTATATATATTTGATTGTACGGGAATCGTATGGAATGGGTACAGTACTGGGTTAACAGTGGCCCCAGATGTCCCTAGCAGTGTTTCTGGGTTAACTTTGCCACGGAATGAGTACAGTACTGGGTTAACCGTGTCCCCAGATGTCCCTAGCAGTGTTTCTGGGTTAACTTTGCCCCCGGAATGAGTACAATACTGGGTTAACCGTGTCCCCAGATGTCCCTAGAAGTGTTTCTGGGTTAACGTTGCCCCCGGAATGGATACAGTACTGGGTTAACAGTGTCCCCAGATAATATTATATTCTGATATTGATTTATCAAGGTTTACTCAAATTGTGAAACTCACCAACAATTCGTAGTTGACCCGTTTTCTCACATGCTTTTCAGGTACAATTAAGATGAAGTGATTGCTTACGTTCTAAGTGCTTGATGTGTGTAAGATTTGCGTGTAGGATGTTAGGATACATTATAACAAATAGAATTGTGTATCGTATTGTATGATGTGTGTATCACCTAGACGGTAATGAAATACGAGATAATGTAATTTTGAAGTATATTAATGCATTCAGTTTTCTTTATAAACAATGTGGTTGATATCAGAGGTGTCTGTTGCATCCCGTTTACGTTTCGGCTGCGGTTACGGGGTGTTACAAATTGTTTATGTTTTTTAATATGTAAAATTTAATTTTGATTTGATGTGTATTTTTAACTATGTGTAAGTAACTGTAGAAGTGTTTTGGGACAGCTGAGGTGTTCCAATCTAGGGGGAGATTGTTGAGTCAAGATTTGACCTAAAAATGATCATAAGGAAGATTGGAATCTTCTCAACCTCCTCAGATATTGCTAAGGATGGAACCGGGCATACCTGAGACATTCGGGCAAGGTTTTATCTAGCCGGGCATGATATTTTGCCTATCGGGCAAGATTATCTTCTAGAAGTCTTCTTTAGTGCATATCCGAACAAGGTTCACCAATTAGTGTATATCCGATCAGGGTTCACTAGTTAAGTGTATACTCGGGCAAGTTTGTTCTTCATAGCCGAGTAAGGTTTACTTCAGAGTAAGCTCTTGGCTAACCAAGGTCATGAAGCCAAGGGATTGGATGATCGGGCAAGGTAATCATTAAAAATACAGTGGTCCGAGTAAGCTTGACGTGTAATGAAATATCTCAAGTTACATCGGGCAGGGTTCAAATCAAGCTGGCTAAAGTGTTACCGAACACACTTTGCTAAATAAGCAATTCCCTAGCAAGGAGTTGAAAGGACCATGGAAGAACAAGGTTCCTCGTATGATCATCTCGGGCAAATCCTGATAAGGTCAAAAGGATTGAAGTCTACCCGGTGAAAGTTAAAAGTCTACCTGGAAATTGTTCCCGATCACAGTTCAAGGTTACCAAGTCTACCAAGGAAGGCTGAGCACAAAGTCTACTCGGAAAAGTTCACTTCTACAACGCCTACCCGGAAGACTTGTTTTACACTTAGTATAGTTTTGAATATGTAATTTGAATATGTATTATTTATTTAGAGTTTCTAGAAGGAATGACAGTTGCTAAGGAGGTGTCAAACATATAAAAGGAATATTTAGGACACGCCTCCTAGCAGCGGCTAACAACGGAAAGAACGAACAGACTCATTAATTGATAAAGAATATTTAAGAGTGACAGTCGTTCTAGAATCGTACGGACATAACTTTCCCATCAAGAAACCCTAAATCTATTATCGTGTGTATGATTTATATTATATAAGTGGAAATCTTTTGAGAGAATCTTTTGTGTTAGTTACCTTTGATTAATTGTTAAGCAACTCCACTGTTTGTTATTGATTCCGCCTTTCTAAAAATAGCAACCCGTCATTAACTCCCTTGTCAACACATTCATTATGTCAGTTATGACTTGATTTGTTAACGATCTACCAATAATAGGGGACCTGACATCCACAACTACCTAGAACCCAACCAATTCAGCAACAACCTATTTAGCAAATTCCACCACCAATGAACCTCTATAAATGTTATGAATGTTGTAGTACCGAACACCTTAGGGGATACTACCCCAAATTGAAAGTCGGTGCAGTAAGTAGACAGAACCAAGGGCAAGCATCAACTTCAATCCTAGTTAGGGGCACGTGACGTGTGCATCGGAGTATGACCCGTAAGTGAGATTAAATGATATAAAAACCTATGTAGTAAGTGTTAACTTCATGGGAGTAGATAATTATTGTTGTTTGGTTAATTGCAAGTTAAAAAAGGTTTCGGAGTATCTATGGCGTACAAGGAGGAAACCGAAGGAACCGAAGAGTCGAGAGGGGCTAAAAGAGACAAAATAAAGAAGAAGCTAGCTAAAGACCATTGTGGCCCACGGGCTGGACCGTGGGCCACGATCGAACTGATCAAAACTGACCAGAGCTCACCCTACCGTGAGCTCTAGGGACCATGGAGACCACTATGGCCCACGGTGGTCATTGTGGGCGACGGTCCAGCTTCATAACTATCGATTTTTATGGGTTCTTATTCCGTTTTGAGAGGTCTTTTCACATACATTGGCAATTCGGACGACCCTAAAGTGATTTGTGAAGGAGAAAACAATATTTTGGTGATTCGAATCATTATTTTGATGCTTTCGATTCATACAAACACTACAATTGATGTGATGATGACCTTCAAAACCTTGTGTGGCTAATTCCATTGGTGATCATCTTCGATGTAAGGTTTAATTGATATGCTTTGTTATGCTTGAAATTCTAGAATACTGATTTTGCAATTATTGTTTGGTTGTTTTGGTGTTTTATTAGTTGTTTGTAAATTATTGCTTGTGTTTGATCATAATCCAAACAATATGTTCTTGGTGCTATTGGTAATCGCGATATCATGGGAGGAATTAAGGTTGAATATTAGTTAATTGATAATTGGGTAACAACCTTGCATTATATTTATCCAAGTACTTAGTTCCCTTTTATCACAAACAAGTAAACTAACATGAACTATGTCTATTTGGTTGTTTCTAGTAAGCATGAACATTGTGTTGAGTTAAACCTGAAATCTAAGATGGTCTCTTGTTTTTAATTAGTTTATTAATATTAACTATTATTTGTTAATTATTTTATTTCGTTTTAGCTATTCCAAAACCAATCAATCAAATCTTAATTTACTTTTTATGCCATTTAGTTTATGTTAACTGTCTGTTTAAGCTACTAGTAAAAACGCATTTCACAAACTCTCTGTGTTCGACATCCACTTACTGCTATCTATTTAGTTGTATTTGGTTTACTTTTGAGTGACTCTTCGAACTCACGTATAATTTTTGCGCCGTTCCCGGGGAGTAGTGCGCAACGTGTGTTAACTTGTGTAGTTTTTGTTTGTTATTTTTGGGTTCACGCTGGTTGTGTTAGTGTGCGGGTACTTACAGGTGTATGCATACTAGAGGTTCTAACATTTCATAACCACTAGTTTTTGAACATGAGATTGAATGAACACTTTGAAGAAACCGAGTCCTACTTAGGGAGAACAAGCTTCTTGGTTATCCAACTACATCAAACAACACCATGGATTCACCTGTCCCGACTTCGGGTTAAACATTCCCAGCCACACCTCCACCAAATGCACCTCCACGGATTACTACTACCATACCTAGTTTATCGAGTGAAGTAAAACCAACCTACACAACCAAGCCCACTCAATTCACTTGCTCAATATCAACATTGCCACCTATTTCCAATCTTTTTCCTACTTTGGATCCATAATCATCCTAACAAACCCAACAACAAATGTTTCAACAATCAAATTCAAGTTACCAATATCAACCACCACCTTTTATTCAATATTCAAGAACACATGGGGATGGGTATGGTGATGTATTTAACGGGGATTTTGAGGGGTATGAAGTCAAAGGGTGAACCAAGGGAACTTTACCTATGCTCAAATGCAACAAACGGAACCGTTGCAAGAATTCAATAGACAACCACTACCGGTTGTTCAACAACAAGTTTCAACCACCACCGGTTATTAAAAAAACAACATGTTCATCCACAAGGGCAACAACACATGCCCCAATCACAATTTCATCAATTTGCACCCCCAAGGCCCATAGCAATGGGTCAACCAAGAGTATGATTGGGGGTACCAAGAATACATGCAAGAGAAATGGTAAGGGGGATTGAACCTCATTTTCAACCGGTCATCACTAATTATCCATCTCCGGTGGGTATTCCCCAAAAGCAATAAAGAAGGACTTTTGAGGTTAGAACCAATTCACTCCAAATAAGGACATTTGAGTTTAGCAACGGAAGAACATTAATTTCAGTTGGAGGCATATGACTCTATTTGCAATACGATTGGGGGTCAAGGTTTTTCATCGAATGAAGTTAGGTTGGTCTTATGTAAATTTTCTTTCGGAGATAAGGTGAAAAGATGGTTTTACATATTGCCTTCCGCATCTATTTATACTTGGGCCAAGATGCAACAATGGTTTTTGGAAGAATTTTATACGGCTCCTAACCATGATGCAAGAAGGAGTTTGAGAACTTTCCAACAAAAATTGAGTGAGATGTTTCATGATGCATTTGAAAGGTTTAATATGATGATAAAAAATTTTCCTCACCATGGTATTGCTCTTTGGGATTTGTTGAATGCTTTTCATGAGGGGTTGAATACGGAAGATGAGCGGGATTTGATGTCAATTAAAAAGGATACATTTGTTACTAATTATGAGCAAGATGATTGGGCATTTTTGGAGCAAATGTTGGTCACATAAAAAAGAAAGGCTCAAACCGCAAGAAGAGCAAGACCAGCAATTGGAAGACCACAAGTACATGATGTGGAATATGGAGGAGTACAAGCCACTAATCAGGTAATTGATGTTTGTACGAATTGTAATGACTTAGGTCATGCATCGAATGTGTGTACCGAGGGACAAGTACAAGTAGAGGAGTTGAATGAACTTCAAGGGGAGGTGGTAGAAACTACAACATGAAATCAAGCATTTACCACACCGGGTTGAGAAATCATCCAAACTTTCGTTATGGAAATCGGGTTACTCAATCCAACCCGAGTTTCGAAGGGAATCATGGAAATTATGATCTTCGCCAACATTAAAACAATCAAGGTAATTTTAATGGCGGGAATTATAGGAACGTGATCCAAATCATGCAATGCATCATGTATGTGTAAACTATATGATTAGGATCGATTAATATGTATTTTCTATACTAAACAATATCGCGGAATAATATCATAAAGTATTAACAACACAAACACTCATAACCTTCATATACGGTTATAACAACGTGAGTACAAAAATTATCATAACTGTTACTTCTGGTTTCAAAGAAATAAGTCAAAATATGACATGATAAGCTATTTGAACCAAAACCATATAGGTCTGTATAAGTCTATTGGTGTATAAGACTTATAAGCTACGTATAAGTCTTATATGTTATTTAGACTTATACGCCCCATTAACAAAATATCTAACAATATCAGCTCGTTTAACAGATACAAGACCTAGCATTAGACATAATGCTCTAACAGACTCCCACTTGGATAATGCTTGGTATTGATATCTAAGTAGTAGACATTTTATGTTTTATCCTTCAACAGACTCCTCGTAGGAAATTGCTTAGATTCGGTTCTCCAAAAACATCGATCTTCTAAATAATCGTATTCAATAAATCTCCCCCTTAAGTCTTGATAGTCTAACAAACTCCTCCTCCATTTGTTATTTTCAGAATCTTCAGACATATCTGATAAATCATAACTCTTACTATCTGAACTTCCAGCACTGACATTCAAAACCGATGAATATTCTGAACTTTTGGATTTGACAGATTTGACATCGTTATCCGAACATTCAGAACTTGACTCCTCTTCAACACAAACTTGATCGGATGAGTCCTTTTTCTTAACGATCCAATGATATAACTTTGAAGTGGATCTTTTAACATAAAATTTCAACTTTTCAAATATTTTTCCATCACAGTCTTTCAAATCAACACTCTCAACAAATTTTGACTTTCTCGAAACATCTTTAACGGTGTTGTCTTTTCTTCTGAATGTTTGTTTCAGAGGACCCTTTTGAAAACCTGATCTAAGGTTTGAACTTGTATTTTTGATTTTGAGTTTTGAAATTTTTGTTTTTCTGTTTTCCGTACATCTTGGTTGCCCACATTATATTTTGGAATGTAAGTAAACTTAGGACTCTTATTGCGTTATACTTTTTGAGCAAAGAAATCCTTTTTGGATTTATTTCGACACTGAATTTCTTTCTTTCTCTCAGACGCCGTACCATGAATGAATGCAACCTTATTAACGTGTTCATGCCTAACTGGTTGTAATTCCTGTTTAAGTGCAACATTTTTGGCAATAAATCTGTTTATTGTTTTCTCATTTTGATCAAACTTCTCCAAAAGTGCCTTCTCACTTTTTTTAATTTGATCATAAGCTTCCTTATACGAAAGTCAACAACGTTTATATTGAAAGTCAACTTGATCAGCCGTAACAATTGACCACATTAAATTGTCCAATTATCTTATACGACCTCAAAAGCTTAAATTGTCCAATTATCTTATACGACCTCAAAAGCTTATACGGAAAAATAATTAGCCATGTGTCATTACAAACAATCAATTTTTACTGGAAAATATTTACATAATTTTTCTCATCATAAAAGAGGAAAGCACATTAACAATAAAATTTTACATTTGCGGAAGAGTAAAATAAATAAAAACACTTAAAAACCCAGAGTGCGTGTCAAGACGCCTAGACATAACATATCATTAAAGACTCCCATCATACTTCGATGCTTAATGGGATCCATGCATCCTTAACTCATTTCAACTTCACACGTGAACCTAAACACCTGAGAAAGACATGCTAAACGAGTCAACACAACGGTGGTGAGTTCACAGGTTTGAGTTTAAAACAATTTTGTTTAACAAACTCGTAAGTAAATAAGTAATCATTGTAATGAATAAAGTATGGATAATGTATGCATCTATAATACCACTAGTTAATTAGTATAGTAATCATGTTATAATAGTGTAAGTTCCATTGTGACCGAGGTTGACTTGTTAGTTTGTTGTGACCCACGAGTCTAATACAACTAGTGCATATTATGTTTCTAGTAAATGAAGACACCCGTCGACTCCCTCTCCCAAGAGCCCCGCGGGGGTTCGCCAAACCCAGTAGTAATGCCTTTCATTACCTAGACAATGTACAATTGTTAACGGTCCAATGTGTTTACGGGACTTCAGTTTAAGTTCACTATGTACACATGAGTTATTAACAACGTCTACATTATCCAAAAATTTTTGTATGCATGCTTTCTCCCCCAAAAGGAGTAAGTAAAAAGAGGGGCAGTGAAACTCACCTCGAATGCTACTTAAATGGAAGCCAACTGCTTATGTCAAAGTTGTATACTAGTACCCTAAACAATACAAGTATTTTCTTAGCGGTTCCTAGAACCCTTATATACAAACAATCTCATTGTTTATTGGTGGTTGGCCAAAGTTTTATGTTATATTGACTTTAACCAAATTTTGACTTTTTATTGACCGTTGACCAGAACGTTGACTGACGACCCTTTGGTAACTTTTGACAAATTATATTAACTTATAATTGTTCTAAGTTATATATAGTTGCACAGTTAACGTTCATGCGCATCACTAACACATAATCAATTTTCATACAAGAACTACGACTAACCAAGTATCTACTAAAACCCAGTTCAATGAGTGAGACAAATCATTTAGTCAAGGTGGTATCAAGTTGGCAACGAATTTGTAATCATCTATCACAACAAATAGTGCACAAAATTGGTAATTCGACTCATCATAATCCATGTAATGGCAAGTTGAGTTTTCAAGACAGATTCTAGGTTACAAAAACATATTTTTCAACCTTAAAAAAATATTGAAATATATTATAAAACTTTTACCATAGAAAGATACAGGTATTGGGTACATCACCAGATTTTTCTTGAAATGTTTCAGTAACTATAAAAATCATAAAACTTCATGCAACACAGTAACCTACGTTTAGCTCTTTTCATGCGCCACAAAAAGTAATAATTCTGTAAACATTCCCAATAAGGCCAATTAACGCAAGACCATTGGGTTTATTTCACAAATCAATACATGACATTCCAGAAATGAAATTACCCAAATATTAATTTCCAAACACAAGTTATACACTTAACAAGACAGACCAAAAAATAACTCGTTCAGCCATAATTGACACCCGATTTTTATATTAAATTCATAAACAGTAGTCAAACATTATTGAAAATTTATTATTTTTGACTTTTTGAAAACTAAACTCAATCTACTTAACTGTAGCATTAAGATTCGATAAAAAATACCATCGTATCAACAAGTTATACAACTAACAATCTACATCACGAAAACTGTCAGCATGTAGTTCCAAATCAAAACTTACAATATTCATGATTTTTATATCTCAATGATGCTAAATCAACAAGGGACCATTTTATATGATCAAAACTCATGGTTTTAAATATTATACCAAATTTATAAAATAACATTTATATATAAAAGGATTCCAACTATTCTTTTATAACAAGACACAAAAATCACTTTTAAACAAATCAAACTTGATCATACATTATTTATTTTATGAACCAATCATTTGAATACTTATCCCATAATTCAAAATAAAAAAATATAAATAAAGACATGTACTAATCATGTTTACCTATTGTTTGATCAAAAGATTCAACACCCTTGCTTACGGAAATCACCAAAAGTGCTTGAGTGTGTGTATGATCTTGAGAGAAAATTGTAGAAAAATGAAAAGTGTATGTGTGTGTGGGTACGGTGGATTTTGGCCAAGGAAGGAGAAAAGATAGAGAAAAGGTTTTCCAATCAAATGTTGTATAATCAAAATCTTATTAAAAACATATTAACTCTCATTAAAAATAATTTAACTACTATTAATCAATAGTAAACTTTAAGTTAATAGTTTTATTTCATTATATGTATCATTTAACATTTTTAATTCAAGTTTCCTAGGTATAACATAATCTAAAGTTCGTGGTACATTTTAATATTTAACATGTACATGTAATATAAGATGCATATAACAATCATTTTTTACCATTTCTAACACATAACATACATAGACATGTAACATATGACATGTAGCATGTAACATATATTACCATAGTTCATAATGTAACATGTGACAAGTATTGTGTAATATATATCACATTAGTTTATTGTGTAACATGTGACAAGCAGTATGTAATATATATCACACTAGTCTATATAACACGCCACATGTACCACCTAACATTTGCCTACCATATGTATCATAACATTTGTAACAAATTATCATATTTCAAAAAATATGTATCGTAACATTTGTAACAAGTTTACTATTTTAATTAATAGCACTTTTTATTGTTGTTTGGCCGCCAACGACTCAGACAAACTCGGTGTGTGATTATGCAACTTGTGACATGTGACATGAATGCTAGTTTTCTGACTGAGTTAACAAAGTTAACTGAGTTTAGTTAACGGGATTAACCTACAAATGTAGAGTGTCACATCATCCCCTTGTTGAAGGAAGTCAAGAAAATTGATGTGCTACTAAGTACACCAGTAGACTTTCTGTCTATATGTTTGGTCTAAGTAAATTCAATAAAAGTCATGTATTTATATTTGTTCATAGTACATTTAGTACATATGTAGACTTTCAGTCTATATGTTTGTGCCACTATAATTTGGGCAGTGTTGCTCGTATTTGAGCAAAATTTTCCATTTGTCACATCATCCCCTTATTAAAGAAATTTCGTAATCGAAATTTTAATTATGATATATGAAAACTATAACCATAGTTTATTGATAGTGAAAGCGTCTGAACGCTTGACAGTACAAATATTCAAAACGCTTGACAGTACAAATAATCTAAAAGTTTTCTACATTAACGATTTTAATTTTGTTGGAAAGCAAACGAGGTTCAAGTATTTACTTCATTAGAAATATTAAACGAGAATAAGTCAAGAGGTTTGTCATAAGAATATCTGATCGATGTTTGTAAAAGTTGACGCATTCAACTACGACTTTTTAAGAATTTTGGGACACCATTAACATCCATTGATGTAAAGAAATGGAAAAAGTTCAGAAGTCGTAAAGGGGTTGAGTCTCGACAGTTGAGTCTCTTTTCCAGATAAGGTGTACATCGCAACAACCTAGTTACAGGTACAACCACCATTGCGGAAGTGATATAATTGTTAAGAATTTAGCGAATAAAGCTATGATAGCTCAAGAGGATAGTGTTTCATCAAGATAAATCTGTATATCAGAGTGTCAATTTCTGATTAAGTCAGGCAATAGAGCGATAATTTTGCAATCTCGGAAACTCATTAACGTGAAATCTTTTAACAGGTTACGGTAGCCATAAATGTTACTCACAAGAGTCAGCAAACCATAATCTCAATTAGTTGTGGTTGATTTTCCTCTACTCCACAGGAGGAACCATTCGAAACTTATACTGCAGGTCTAATTAAAATTTGAGTTAGGAGTCTTTGAACTTTAGTTCAAACCATGGGGCTAGCGATCCTATAGTCATGGAGGTGCGACTAATGTATATAACATGTCGAGAGGGTTGCTGTCCAACACAGTTATGGTTGTAACACTTCGTGAAACAGTTGCATTCAACAAGCATATTGTGGTTGATGGCGCAAACACAAAGGACATGTGTCACGAAACAAAGTGTTGATTGCATAAATCGTACCAAAATTCATATCAAGGAAATTTGGTTAAAGTAAAATTTTCTCAATTTCTGATATCACGCGATTTGGAGATACCAAAGGAGTTACTTTTAGTGGCCAAAGCGAAAAAAGCCAAAATGAGTGTCAAATACATTCGTTGGTAATTGATGCTTTATCAAGGGTCAGAAATGGGATAGTCTCTACCACTCCTATACAGTGGTGTTAACCTTGTGGAAGGGGTTAAATGTTATTTGAAACAAATAGGTTGAGTGTATAATCAGTTTAACTGAATGAAGTCCCGAAATAGGTATCATTTTGAATATTCTGGACATAACAAAGACTTGCCATATTCGTATTGGGATGTGAAAATGGCCAAAGGAAGATTGGAAACTTCTCAACCCCTATGAGAACTACTATGTATGTAAACCGGGCATGCTTAGGCTTCCAAGCAAGCTTTTACTTGTCTTAACGAGGTATTTTGCTTTCCTAGCAAAGTTATTTTCTAGAATTCCTCTTAACTATTAAACCGAGCAAGGTTCACTTTGTCTAGCAACGATGTTATTCAAGTAAAGCAAGGTTTGTTTCCTAGAAAACTCTTGACTAAAACCAAGCTAAAACAAAATCTAGCAAGGTTTATTCTTAATAAACAGTGTCCCAACAAGCTTGAAGGAAGTTGATCAAGAAAAAACTTAAAGACTTATGTCGAGCAAGGTTCAACTCCTAGAAAAGCTACAGTTTTACCAGCACACTTTGGTTTGCTTATTAAATTAATATTAACAAAAGGTTGAAGGGATTCCTAAAGAACAAGTTTGCTAGTAGGACTATATGGAGAAAAGTTTGATATAGTCAAGGGGATTGAAGTCTGCTTGGTGAATATTTTCTAAGGAAAATATTCAAAGTAAAGTCTGCCCAGAGAACTGTTTCCCAGCACACTTCATGGTTACCAGGTCTGCTCGACAAAGATACATGCTGCAAACCTTGCATGGAGACCTGTTTTACACTTAGCATTTATTGTAATAGGTTTAATAATGTTCCAATGATTAGGGTTTTTAAAAGGGGAATGTCAGATGTTAAGGCTACGCCTATAAAAGGAATATTTTAGGGCACGCCTATGACACACCTGAACACCTGACATTTGAGAATATTGTGATTGATGGCAGACCATATCCTGTACGGAAATCTGCTAAAGATCCTAACATTCCACCTTTATACCCTAATAGATTTCTTTTTGTATCCTTCGTATTATTAAATGGAAATCTTTTGAGTTATTGGTTGTGTTTGTTACATTAGTGTTCATTGTGCAACAATTAGTGTGTTAGTGTTTCCGTCATTAACGTATCTATTGTTCTTCACAAAATAGTAGCCATCGTTAACCTTCTTGTCGACACCTAAGTGTTTGGTTACGACTGTGTTTTATTGAGTGATCCAAGTGATAGACTTGGGACCGACAAGTTGTATCAGAGCTGTGTCTGCTATTTCTGTGAAGAATTTCTTGCTAAATATTGCTGTTTTGAAGATGATGGATGACGTTAGCTGACAACTGTTTCTTTGATTTGTGACGTCAGCTATCTAGTTCTACATTTTTCCAGATCTTTAATATTTATGAGGTTTAAAAGTATTCTTATACTCAGATCTTTCTTAAATTTTTTGTTTTGTTTTGAATCTTGCTCTAATCCATTCAGACATATCAGATACGATGTTTTTGACCACAGATCTGATTATTTTTCAAAAGAGTTCAAGGTTTTTTGTTTATAGTTTATTAAGTTTTCTTTGTTTCTAAAAATATTTCAAAAATACTAAAAAGGTTTCTTTGGATGAAATACTGTTGGGTCTGCAAGTTCAGCAAAAGAAAGATGCATATTCATTTGCCAGTCAACGTATGTGCAAGACATTCTTAACAAGTTCAAGTGTCAAGATCTCAAGATTGCCCTCTAATTGACACTCATGAAAACATAATTAAACATGAAAAGGGGGAGCCTGTTGATTAACATGAATATAGAGCAAAAATTGGTTCACTGATGTATCTGTCTGCTTCTAGACCAGATATCATGTATGTTATATGTGTTTGTGCAAGATCCCATATCATGTCCAAAGATTTCTCACATGACTGCTGTCAAGAGGATTTTTAGATACTTGAACGGGAAACCTGATATGGGAATATGGTATCCAAAGAACCATTCCTTTGATCTGATTGCTTATATAGACAATGATTATGATGGCTACAATATGAGTAGAAAGTTCATATCTGGTGAATGTTAATTCCTGGGAGATAGGCTGGTATGTTGGCAGTGTAAGAAGCAAATTATAGTTTCTATCTCAACTGCTGAAGCTGAGTAGATTGCTGCATTTGCCTGCTGTGCACAATTTCTTTGGATTCATAATCAATTGTTGTATGATGATTTGAATTTCTTGAACACCCTATTTTTATTGACAATACTGCTGCATTGTTTATTGTTAGGAATCCATTCCAACACTATAAGACCAAGAACATTGAAACCAGACATCATTTCATTAGAGATTGTAACGAGAAAGGACTTATTGAAATGAAATGAGTTGACACTAGTGACAAGTTGGCTGACCTATTCACCAAGCCACAAGATAAGACCAAATTCAACTTTCTCCTGAAAGCATTAGATTTGATCAACTCTGATGAAGTTTGATTAATGATTTGTGCTCTTTGCGCTAACTGATTATCTTGATGGTCTTGAGAGTGAAAGTAGTGATTATATGCATGTTTAGCTGATATGTGCTTTAAATGAATATTTGTGTGACTTATGTGTTTTTAATGCTTAGGTTGCTTAGTTTCTGTGAGTGTGTGTGAAATCAGGATAAGTGTGTTTGAATTTGATGTGAAATGATAAATCTATGTGCTTATCTAATATTCTTATTTGCTTTGGTAATTTGAACTGACGATGTGTTTAGGATCGGATAGCCTTTGCATAATCTGTCTTAGATGTACATTATGTGAAGACTGCTTTTTTTTTTAAATCTGTCATTCATTTTCTAATTATTCCTGAATATGTTACACATTTCTTGTGTCAAAACTAAGTTTTTGTGTCAAACTTGTATGCTCAAATGAATATTTTGCCAAATAAGTTTTTCCAATAAAATTATTTTTGACAAAGTGAGCAAGCTGTATGGTGATGAGACATGATAAAATTGTTCAATTCAAAGTTTTATAGAAGCTTAAAAGTTTTTAAATGAAAATTTATCCAACCTTTTGGAAAATGATAGTACATTGGTTATTTATGCTGATCATATGGATTTAATAGGCTCAAATGACAATTAGTACAATCATTAATATGTATGGTTTCTTTCCATGATGGGTAAAAACTGAGGTGATATAAACATAATGACAATGCTATGCTATACATTGTAGAATATGCTTGTTTCAAGAGAAATCTGTCCACATGATAGGCAGAAAAGTGATTACCCAGTCATACACATGCCTGTTGGTATCTGGTAACCAAAATTGATTCTTTTTATACATATGACAAAGAACTAATGTGAACAAAATGTTTATTTCCAACCAAAAGTTGCTATTTTCACAAATTCCAATATAAATGCAATCATTAGGGTTAGCTATAGAACTACAGGGGTGGAGGCAATAATATAAGTCCTTTAAACATTCCGAATGAAAGGCCTATAAGTCCGACTTGCATGGCATGTAAGTCCAATGTTCAACCTCAATATTTTTGAAGTTTTGAAAAGAAAAATTAAATGATTTTAACTATTATGTCAAAAAAACATTTTTACCAAATATCAGAGGGTTGAAGTCAAATTGGGGTGATCGGGTGAAATCCAAATAAGCTTTGAGAAGAGATATGAGGCATCATAGCACAATAAGTGTTATCCAATTTTGTATTATGCTAATTGAATTGAACCTTAAATCATATCACCAAAATGTAATGAAAATCATGCTAAGTCTAGACCTGCTATTAACCTATCTGTTATGTTATAATAATGATGGGAATGAAGTATTGAGAAGTGACTTAACCAATATGATCCCATGTTGAGATCTTTTCAGAAAAAGAGATGGAGAAATAACTGAAATTTGATCTCTTAACGCACCATTTGCTCTTAAACATTGAATCTTAATGATAAAACTGTGTGAAAAATGGTTTAAGACAAAAACAGTTGCATCTTATCCTTGACACTGTCTAAATTTGTCAATTCTAGCAAGCTTTAATGATTTGTGAACGTACTAGCAAACTTTGTTGTTTTATAGGAGGTTTAACTCATTCTAGCAAGCTTTACACATGAAACTGCCTGAATATATTAGTTCTAGCAAGCTTTGATGATTTCTGAACTATTCTAGTAAACATAGTTGTTTTATAGGATGTTTGACTCATTGAGCAAGCTTTACACTTGAATATGTTTGAATTTGTTATTTCTAGCAAGCTTTGATGTTTTTGGACCATTCTAGCAAAACAAAGCTATTTTTTTTTAATGTTCAAAATATTCGAGAAAGCTTGATGATAATCTGTACTTAAATGAATTATTCATGTTTTATCGGGCAGACTTTGATAAATCTATTCTTTCGAGTAAACTTGTATGTTTAGAAAGTTATATGTTTGTCTTGCATATTTGATAATTATGTGATACATGTCTGAATGTGCTTTACATGTCTGTTTCGAGTAAACTTTATTGTTTTATTTGAAGTTTGTATTTGTCTAGCATACTTCATAATGTTGGTGTTATTTTATGAAATTACAAGGGTTTACTAGTAAACTTTGTTTACCGAGCAAACTTTATGCTTAGAGCACACTTGTAAAATGTTGGCTCATTCCAAGTGTTATCCTAGCATACTTGTAAACTTAAGAAAATTCCCAGCAAACTTTACTTTTCGGGCACACTTTGTGTTTAAAGCATACTTTTATATCAATGAATAAATAAGTTTACTCTAGCACACTTTGCCCTCTTAAAGCTGTTTCGGGTACACTTTTGTTTTAAAGTGTAGTTGAATGAATATTTGTTAATTTTATAAGTTTATCGGGTAAGGTTTGTGAAATTCATATATTCGAGCGAAGTTGACAATTAGAAATATCTCTAATTTATTATTTGTGGATTCTTTATTGATTCCTAGTAACGTTGCCTATTTGATGTATTATACTTGATTATTTGTCTTGTGATTTACTTCTCGAGCAATCTTATATATTCGAGTAAGCTTCCTTCATTTTATCCACATAGTGGTAATTTAATATCTGCACAAGTCTGGAACGGGCAAGCTTTGTAAATGGACTTTACCTAGAAATCTTTGAAAACTAAACCTTTTCTAGCAAGTTTGTAACATAAACCTTTATCGAGCAAACTTTATGCTAATCCATTTAAAATTGAATTTTTGGCACTATTCATGAAAAAAATGACAAAGTTCATTTAAAAACCAATTTCAAAAGGTATATTAGAGGGAGTCAGAGAAATTTTCACACTTTGCTTCACTCTTCCCACTATTGCATTATTACCTGCTCATCTCGTTCCACAATCCCAAACGTTTAACAAATTTCCATACCTAAATTTGTCAATCTTCATATTCCGACTCGGTAAGCGTCAATTGACTGTTTTCTGACACTAATTATACGGAATTGGGATTTTAATTTTCATCTTAACTAACTTCTATGTTTTTGTGTATAGGTTAAAAGGTTGTCGAAAAACAAGTTCATAAAGAAAATCTTTCTTTTCCTCTTTAAATCAGCTCCAAACCTGTAACATCCTAAAATTTTTATAATGTTAAATAAAAGAAAGTTATGTTTAGTGATTTCACGTTTTAGTTATTTAATGTCGAGTAAGGAACGGGTCATGGGCTTAGATTACGTAAGATGGGTTAAATGAGAATGGGCCTTGGGTCCGTGGGCTTATAAATACCCATCCCAAGCCCAAGATATCATTTTATTTCCATCTTTCTCTTTTACACACTCAAAAGCACACACATAACCGACCGAGATCCGAAGTCGAGACCCGAGATTTTGCTGGTAGATCTGAGTTGGAAAGGTAAGAACTAATCCCGCAAAGCTAATATTACTGAAAATGGTTAGGATTTGACGGGTTAATCGGACCCGAAACACAACTGCCCAAATCGGACCCCTAAAACGTCGATTTTAGGCCGATTTGATGGTTGGGATTTGTAGGCGCCGATCATACGATTCCGTGGGTACCAAAATCGAGTTATTTGGCTAAGAATCGAAGGAGTTATGGGCAAAACAGATCTGCAGCGCGACAACTTCGCCTTCATCTGGGCAACTTCGCCTTCAAGCGATGAACTTCGCCTGCAAGCTAAGTTCGCCTGATGAACTTCGCCTGCAAGCCAAGTTCGCCTGATGATAAGTTCGCCTGAAGCCAAGTTCGCCTGATGGCAACTTCGCTGAAATGGTAACTTCGCCTAAATGGTAACTTCGCCTAAAAGCCAAGTTCGCCTGAGGTTTAACTTCGCCTAAAAGCCAAGTTCGCCTGAGGTTTAACTTCGCCTAAAAGCCAAGTTCGCCTGAGGTTTAACTTCGCCTAAAAGCCAAGTTCGCCTAAGGTTTAACTTCGCCTGAAGCCAAGTTCGCCTAAGGTTTAACTTCGCCTGAAGCCAAGTTCGCCTAAGGTTTAACTTCGCCTAAAGTGAAGTTCGCTTAGAAAATAAATTAAAAACCTAATGGAAAATGTGCTAAGCTTAACCCCAGCCAGGGGCTCTGCCCCTTGGACCCCGCTAGGGGCTGCCGCCCCTAGAACCCCGCTGCCAGGGGCGCTGACCCCGGACCCCCGTTCGTTGTGGGTCATATATAGATAGAAATACAAAACGAGAAGTAGTAGTTAATTGATATGTGTAAATATTATACAGTTAGCCGAGCCCAGTTAAAGAAAGGAATTACGATCAACGGCGAGCGTAACAGGATCCAGGTGAGTTTCTAGCCCCATTCCTTGTTATGTTTTCGGGGCTGTGTGCATACTTGATGTGTTGTTAATACATTTATCCTAAGTGATAAATGTATGCCATATGTGATATATGTGATATGTATGAATGATTGCTTGATGGTTCGTGAACGATCTTCGGATATTGCACGTACTGTCAGGTTGTAACGTTATAAAGCCATATGTGATATATGTGATATGTATGAATGATTGCTTGATGGTTCGTGAACGATCTTCGGATATTGCACGTACTGTCAGGTTGTAACGTTATAAATATGGCAAGTATGATATGTATGTTTAGGTGTATGAACGTAATAAAGTTAATAAAAGAAGGAAATGACGGTTGTATGGTTGTATGGTTACGAAAAGGGTACCAAGCCCTAATAATACTCGAGGTATGTTGCATGGTTGTATAGTAACGAAGAGGAAACTGAACCCTACTAATATTCGAAAGCAAGGGACCAGACCCTTATAATATCTGTGATGTTAGGGACCAGACCCTTATAATATCTGTGATGTTAGGGACCAGACCCTTACAATATCTGTGATGTTAGGGACCAGACCCTTATAATATCTGTGATGTTAGGGACCAGACCCTTACAATATCTGTGATGTTAGGGACCAGACCCTTATAATATCTGTGATGTTAGGGACCAGACCCTTATAATATCTGTGAGGTTATAGGGCGAAAGGCTCTTTAAAACATATGATTATGAATGTAAAGAAAGTATGTAAGTAAGAATGAAGGTATGAGTACTTATGTGTGTATAAAAGAAAGTTATGAGGTTAAGTACGTATGTATGTAAGAAGGTGTTGTATAGTATTGTATGATTAACTAGAACTCACTCAGCGTAGCTGACTTTTAGTATGCACGCAGGTGAGTAGGTTGAGACAGCTGGCTTGAGTGGAGGACACATGGCAGAAGACTAAAGCCTGGCATCTGAAGATCTGATATGTTTTATAAGTTATGTTTTGATTTTGAAAGACAAGAGAAATGTTTTAAGACATGATTATGAATCGATATGTAATGTTTTATGAAAGTTTTATATTCCGCGCAAAGTTTTTAATTAACTCTGATATTTAGAACTGTGTTTATGAGTAAATCCAACACGAAAGTAGGGTTACCGGTAACGGGGCCTTACAAGTTGGTATCAGAGCAAAGTTCGAGAGATTTAAGCATCCTACATGCTTAGACTCGAACAGAGAATGGGATTTAAGTAAGAAAAGAAAGAAGATGCCAGTTCAAAAATGCCATGTGTCGCTCAAGCAAGATCAGTAAAGGTGAAAGGTATGATTAAATGATATACGTTAATGTGAAAGAAAAGATATGAGAATGGTACGGATAGGAAAAATTGATTGTTTGAATTGACTAACTGCTTAAGTAGAACCAGCACAAATAGACTCATAAAGGGAAGTGTATAGGACACGGAAAGCAACGTGATCAGCTAGTCACAGCTGGCCACTGTTATTACCTGTTAGCCTTGCTATCCTTGTACTAAATAGTTCCTTGAGTGACGATGTTTGTGTTTTCCCTTTAGAATACTAATGGCTGGAGCTGGAGAATTTGTTGAAACTGGGGGTCGCACTGGACGTCGTGGCAGGCCTCGTCTTGTCCGGCAACCTTCGGTAGAAGAAGCTTCCCACACCGAAGATGAAGGAAGCGCAGCTGGAGGAGACCAGAACAACAACGAAGAAGTTCAACTTAGCCCCGCAGTTCAAGCAGCCATCGTTCAGGCTGTAGTTGCTGCTGTGAAGAACCTGAATCCCGAAGGATCTGCTGGAAGCCGTGAGCGAACTGCTGAAGGGGCGGGTGGTGATGGTAGAAAGGATGGGGAAGGTGAAAGAGGGGCCTCGAGTGGGGATAAGTCTGTGAAAGTCGATGATAGGAGAGGAGGACAAGGTGGGTGCAGCTATAAGTCCTTCAAAGGTTGTGACCCGCCTAAGCTGACTGGTTTAGGAGACGCAATCGCTACTCTCCAGTGGATAACCGCTATGGACAAGGTTATCCGCATTAGCGACTGCCGTCCCGACCAAGCTGTGGGTTATGCTACTCAGTCATTCGTAGATGAGGCTATGTATTGGTGGGAGAGTGTGGAGCAGAGGAAGACCCGTGAAGAGATCAAAGAGATGAAGTGGGAAGATTTGAAAGAGTTGGTAATGAAGAAGTTCTGCGCAGATGCCGAGGTTGAAAGAACGGAGATGAAGTTCCAGAATTTAAAAGCCGGTATGATGACGCATCGTGAGTATACCACGGAGTTCAACCGACTATCTAGGTTGGTGCCTGACATGGTTGACACTGAGGTCAAGAGAATCAAATGTTATGTGAGGGGGTTGCCACAAAAGGTCCGCATGTTAGTCAGGGCGATTCAACCTGCTACTTTTGATTCGGCTGTTGGACTCGCGGAAATGGTCTATGCTGACGTGGCCGCGGATGATAGGGTGGAAAGGGACGAAGAGAAAGAGAAGAAAGGGGTCACTCCTGCTAAACGACCCGGTACTCAGTTAGGGAACTCCAAGGATAAGAAACAGAAAGTGTGGGAGAAGAGATCGTGTAAGACCTGCGGGAAGAGGCATGGTGGTGAGTGCAAGTGGGGTAAAAGTTCTAATGTTTGTCTCAAATGTGGAAAGGCTCATGGTGGAGAATGCAGAATGGGGTCGAATGCCTGTTATAAGTGCGGGAAGGTAGGGCATTATGCCAATGAGTGCAGTGCGAAGCCAGCATGTTACAAATGTGGCAAGACAGGCCATATGTCAAGGGAGTGCACTGAAGGTGTAGCTGGAGGTACTGGAAAGAAGGATGCCGATCAAGCTAGGCCCAGAACTAGAGCCTACATGCTGACCCAGGAACAAGCCAGGCAGATTCCGGATGTCGTCACAGGTACGTTTCTAGTGAACGATGTTTCCGCTTCTGTATTATTTGATTCTGGTGCGAATAGAAGTTTTGTAGCTACGACGTTTAGTAAACTAGCTAAAATGAAAGGCTGCCGAGTGTCTGAAACTTTTGTAGTAGAAACCGCAAGTGACACTTCGGTGAAAATAACAAAAATGGTTAAGAATTGTAAGATAGAGTTAGAGGGACATGAGTTCCCTGTTACTTTGTATGTTATGGCCTTAGGAGGGTTCGATGTAGTCTTGGGTATGGATTGGTTGTCTGAGTTTGAGGCTCAGATAGTATGTAAAAGTAAGATGATAAGGTTAAAGTCATTGGATGGTAGTGCGGTGACGGTTTATGGTGATAAGGAGAGTTATGGGCTTAATGTCATTTCGATGATAAAAGCCGAGGGTTTGTTAAGGCGAGGGTGCGGTGCCTACCTGGCGTATGTTGTCAACGCTACGGCCGAGACGAAAGAAATGAAGAATGTTCCTATTGTGCGCGACTACCCAGAAGTATTCCCTGAGGATCTTCCGGGGTTGCCACCTGAGCGAGAGATAGAATTTCAGATAGATTTAATACCAGGAGCCCAGCCCGTCGCGAAAGCGCCTTACCGTCTAGCACCGTCCGAGATGAAGGAATTAATGTCCCAACTGCAAGAACTCCTCGACAAGGGTTTTATCAGACCGAGTGTTTCTCCGTGGGGCGCACCGGTTTTGTTTGTGAAGAAAAAGGATGGAAGTATGAGAATGTGCATAGACTATCGTGAGTTGAATAAGCTTACGGTAAAGAATAGATACCCCTTGCCTAGGATTGACGATCTGTTTGACCAACTGCAAGGTTCGAGTTGGTTCTCACGAATAGATCTCAGATCAGGCTACCATCAGCTGAAGGTGAAAGAGGTAGACATCCCTAAAACAGCGTTCCGAACGCGGTATGGACACTACGAGTTCCTTGTAATGTCATTCGGTCTAACAAATGCTCCTGCAGCATTTATGGACATGATGAATAGGGTGTGTCGACCGATGTTGGATAAGTCGGTTATCGTCTTCATCGATGATATATTGATTTATTCAAAGAGTGAGTCTGACCATGCCGAGCATCTGAGAGAGGTATTGGAAGTTCTGAAGAAAGAAAGGTTGTACGCCAAGTTTTCGAAGTGCGCATTCTGGTTAAGAGAAGTGCAATTTTTAGGTCATGTGGTTAATCCGGAGGGGATTACCGTGGACCCAGCTAAGATTGAAGCGATAACGAATTGGAAGACTCCGCAGAATCCGACTGATATACGAAGCTTCCTAGGGTTAGCTGGCTACTATAGGAGATTCATCGAAGGTTTCTCCAAGATAGCCGCACCGCTGACCGGTATGACCCGAAAGACGATAGTATTCAATTGGGGAAAGTTTCAGGAGGAAGCCTTTGAAGAATTGAAGAAGAGACTCACGCAAGCTCCAATCCTTACTTTACCCGATGGTGATGAGGATTTTGTTGTTTGTGCTGATGCCTCGCATCAAGGGTTAGGTTGCGTGTTGATGCAACGAGGGAAGGTGATAGCCTACGCGTCTAGACAGTTGAAGGTCCATGAGAGTACTTATCCGACGCATGATTTGGAGTTAGCAGCTGTAGTGCATGCTCTTAAGATATGGAGGCATTATCTATACGGCACTAAGTGTACTATCTATACCGATCATAAGAGTTTAAAGTACTTCTTCGAGCAGAAAGAACTGAACATGAGACAGAGAAGATGGTTAGAATTGATAAAGGATTACGACTGTGAGATTAAGTATTACCCCGGTAAAGCTAACGTGGTCGCTGATGCGCTAAGTCGTATGAATGAGGAAGTCCTTGCAACCGTGAAGTCATATAAGTTGATCATGAACTCAAGTCTTTTTGAAGAAATCATCAAAGTGCAGTCAGAGGTGTTAGTAAACGAAGGGTTAGTAAAGAAAGAAAGGATTTATGGCCAGCAAGATGAGTTGATGGAAAACACTCATGGAGTTAAAACTAGATTTGACCGTATGTGGATTCCACGCCATGGTGATCTTAGAAGTCGAATCTTAGATGAAGCTCATAAGTCAAGGTACTCAATCCATCCTGGAGCTACAAAGATGTACCAAGACCTGAAAAGAGATTACTGGTGGCCAGGAATGAAGAATGATGTAGTAGATTATGTCGGTAAGTGCTTAACTTGCTTACAAGTCAAGGCCGAGCACCAAAAGCCTTATGGGAAGATGCAACCGCTAGAGATACCTGAGTGGAAATGGGAACACATCACTATGGACTTCATAACTAAGCTACCTCGTACAGCTAAGCAACATGATACCATCTGGGTGATTGTGGACCGTTTGACCAAGAGTGCTCACTTTCTGCCCATACGAGAGGCCATCTCGTCAGAAACGTTAGCAAGCTTGTTCATCAAGGAAGTGGTAACCAAGCATGGAGTACCGTTATCGATCGTGTCTGATAGGGATACACGGTTTACTTCGAGGTTCTGGAAGAAATTTCATGAAGCTATGGGGACGAGGTTGAACATCAGTACGGCGTACCATCCTCAAACCGATGGACAGTCCGAAAGGACGATCCAAACCCTTGAGGATATGCTACGTGCTTGTGTTTTAGATTTTGGTGGAAGCTGGGATGATCATCTGCATCTGGCAGAGTTCTCCTATAACAACAGTTACCATTCGAGCATTGGTATGCCACCGTTTGAGATGCTTTACGGTCGACGATGTAGAACCCCGGTGTGTTGGGGTGAGATTGGTCAGAAGGAAATGGGAAGCATAGAAGTGGTTCAAGAAACGTCTTCAAAGTTCGATCAGATCAAAGCAAGAATGAAAGCCGCTCAAGACAGACAAAAGTCTTATGCAGATAAGCGGCGACGACCAATTGAGTTTAACGTGGGTGACTATGTGATGCTTAAGGTCTCGCCTTGGAAAGGAATTATCCGTTTTAGAAAGAGAGGGAAGCTAAGTCCGAGGTACATTGGACCATTTAAAATTTTGTATCGTGTGGGGGAAGTAGCTTATAAGCTGGATTTACCCGATGAGTTAGAAGGAATTCATTCGACCTTCCATGTTTCTCATCTGAGGAAGTGTCTAGCTGATGACACGTCTCACGTGCCATTGATGGACATTGAGGTTGATGAACAATTGAACTACATCGAGCAACCGATAAAGATCGTTGATCGCAAGGAGAAGCAGCTTCGTCACAAGATTATACCCTTGGTAAAAGTGATATGGAAACACCGCAAGGGATCTGATGCTACTTGGGAAGTCGAGGATGAGATGCGCAAGTTTTACCCTAGTTTGTTTATGAAATAGTTAGGTTTCGGGGACGAAACCTCTTTAAGGGGGGAAGACTTGTAACATCCTAAAATTTTTATAATGTTAAATAAAAGAAAGTTATGTTTAGTGATTTCACGTTTTAGTTATTTAATGTCGAGTAAGGAACGGGTCATGGGCTTAGATTACGTAAGATGGGTTAAATGAGAATGGGCCTTGGGTCCGTGGGCTTATAAATACCCATCCCAAGCCCAAGATATCATTTTATTTCCATCTTTCTCTTTTACACACTCAAAAGCACACACATAACCGACCGAGATCCGAAGTCGAGACCCGAGATTTTGCTGGTAGATCTGAGTTGGAAAGGTAAGAACTAATCCCGCAAAGCTAATATTACTGAAAATGGTTAGGATTTGACGGGTTAATCGGACCCGAAACACAACTGCCCAAATCGGACCCCTAAAACGTCGATTTTAGGCCGATTTGATGGTTGGGATTTGTAGGCGCCGATCATACGATTCCGTGGGTACCAAAATCGAGTTATTTGGCTAAGAATCGAAGGAGTTATGGGCAAAACAGATCTGCAGCGCGACAACTTCGCCTTCATCTGGGCAACTTCGCCTTCAAGCGATGAACTTCGCCTGCAAGCTAAGTTCGCCTGATGAACTTCGCCTGCAAGCCAAGTTCGCCTGATGATAAGTTCGCCTGAAGCCAAGTTCGCCTGATGGCAACTTCGCTGAAATGGTAACTTCGCCTAAATGGTAACTTCGCCTAAAAGCCAAGTTCGCCTGAGGTTTAACTTCGCCTAAAAGCCAAGTTCGCCTGAGGTTTAACTTCGCCTAAAAGCCAAGTTCGCCTGAGGTTTAACTTCGCCTAAAAGCCAAGTTCGCCTAAGGTTTAACTTCGCCTGAAGCCAAGTTCGCCTAAGGTTTAACTTCGCCTGAAGCCAAGTTCGCCTAAGGTTTAACTTCGCCTAAAGTGAAGTTCGCTTAGAAAATAAATTAAAAACCTAATGGAAAATGTGCTAAGCTTAACCCCAGCCAGGGGCTCTGCCCCTTGGACCCCGCTAGGGGCTGCCGCCCCTAGAACCCCGCTGCCAGGGGCGCTGCCCCCGGACCCCCGTTCGTTGTGGGTCATATATAGATAGAAATACAAAACGAGAAGTAGTAGTTAATTGATATGTGTAAATATTATACAGTTAGCCGAGCCCAGTTAAAGAAAGGAATTACGATCAACGGCGAGCGTAACAGGATCCAGGTGAGTTTCTAGCCCCATTCCTTGTTATGTTTTCGGGGCTGTGTGCATACTTGATGTGTTGTTAATACATTTATCCTAAGTGATAAATGTATGCCATATGTGATATATGTGATATGTATGAATGATTGCTTGATGGTTCGTGAACGATCTTCGGATATTGCACGTACTGTCAGGTTGTAACGTTATAAAGCCATATGTGATATATGTGATATGTATGAATGATTGCTTGATGGTTCGTGAACGATCTTCGGATATTGCACGTACTGTCAGGTTGTAACGTTATAAATATGGCAAGTATGATATGTATGTTTAGGTGTATGAACGTAATAAAGTTAATAAAAGAAGGAAATGACGGTTGTATGGTTGTATGGTTACGAAAAGGGTACCAAGCCCTAATAATACTCGAGGTATGTTGCATGGTTGTATAGTAACGAAGAGGAAACTGAACCCTACTAATATTCGAAAGCAAGGGACCAGACCCTTATAATATCTGTGATGTTAGGGACCAGACCCTTATAATATCTGTGATGTTAGGGACCAGACCCTTACAATATCTGTGATGTTAGGGACCAGACCCTTATAATATCTGTGATGTTAGGGACCAGACCCTTACAATATCTGTGATGTTAGGGACCAGACCCTTATAATATCTGTGATGTTAGGGACCAGACCCTTATAATATCTGTGAGGTTATAGGGCGAAAGGCTCTTTAAAACGTATGATTATGAATGTAAAGAAAGTATGTAAGTAAGAATGAAGGTATGAGTACTTATGTGTGTATAAAAGAAAGTTATGAGGTTAAGTACGTATGTATGTAAGAAGGTGTTGTATAGTATTGTATGATTAACTAGAACTCACTCAGCGTAGCTGACTTTTAGTATGCACGCAGGTGAGTAGGTTGAGACAGCTGGCTTGAGTTGAGGACACATGGCAGAAGACTAAAGCCTGGCATCTGAAGATCTGATATGTTTTATAAGTTATGTTTTGATTTTGAAAGACAAGAGGAATGTTTTAAGACATGATTATGAATCGATATGTAATGTTTTATGAAAGTTTTATATTCCGCGCAAAGTTTTTAATTAACTCTGATATTTAGAACTGTGTTTATGAGTAAATCCAACACGAAAGTAGGGTTACCGGTAACGGGGCCTTACAAAACCACGCCTGATAATCAATCCGCTTCTTTGATGATAATGTGGCTACAAAGATCGAATTTACGATTTTCGTTGAGAGAGAGCCCTGTCATTTATAGAAATCGTCAATTGGATTTCTGGCACTTTTCCCAACAGATTGATAATGCGAGAGGTAGGCGGATAGAGGCAACCGTTGCCCGACATGAGATAGTGATAACTGAACAACTTATACGGACCAATATTCAACTGAATGATGCTTTTGAAGCCCCAATACATTTCTTCACAAACCGGTTATTGACTATTTTTCAGGAGACAATGGGATGTCAAGGGGTTGTACATGAAGGCCTATTTAAAAAGGTCATGTTCCCTAACCTTTACAGGTTCCTGATACATCACATAGTTCAGGGTTATGCACCAAGGAAAGGCTCTTGCACTTTGAGGAGTGGTGATCTGGCCAATGCCACTGTGGCCGTTGTATTTTGACAGCCATTCAACTTTTCGAAGATGATTTTTGAATGCAAATATGAGGAAGCCTAACAAATATAAATTCTTGATTTACCCAAGATTCTTGAAGATTATATTCAACCGGGTACTTCCTGATTTGCGAATTATTGGCACAACACATTTACTGCAAGATCCAAATGTCTAAAAAAGGATAGCAAAGTTGGCTTCCACAAGCAACTTCAATTCTGATGCGGAGTTTGAAATTTTGCCATGGCTATTGAACAATGATTAGGAGATAATGGCATTTCTAGAGTCATTTTGTGTGACCTCTGAGGAGGAAGAGGAGAGTGAGGAAGATGGTGATGATGAATCTAATGATGGTGATGATGTAGGAGATTATGGTGAAGATGCAAGAGGTGATGATGACCATGATGGAGGTGCTGATGCTATTATTGTCGAGGATGTTCATGAAGATGCACATGGGGAGTTTGAAAACCAAAGTATACCTACACTACCAACCTCACCAAATAGACCACCCCAACCCCAAAACCTATCCCCACCACAACACCATAAACGTTAACCTTACATCACATCCCCACCAACATCACCAGTTAACCAAACCAAAAACCCACATCAAACACAAATCCCTATCCAATCCCCAAACATTACCCAAACCCAAACCTAAAGGCTACCTCAACCCCAAATCTAAACCAACCATTAACCCAAATCCAAAGCCTAATCCAAACCTAAGACCATTCCATCCATGAACCATATACCACAACATATCCATGCCCACCTAATAAACCTACCACACACAACATATCAGTCCGCTACCCAAACCCAAACCAGACCAACCAACCTTTGAAATCATACACACTTTCACCACAAATTTTATTGAAAGAACACCCCATGAGCCCATCCAACCCCAAACCAAAACAACCATTCCCGAACCATTTTCTGATACTCCTTGCAGATCACCTTCCCCTGGTGCTCATTAATTTAGCAGATATATGGATGTGGTAATTGAGAATGTTGATCCGAGGAGGAAAAATGATGACTTGAAAAAGAGGAATCCTGAATTGGAATCTTCGTTGGCTCATGCACAACAACAGTTTAAAAACCTAGAAGTTAAGGTTGAGAAGACCTCAGCTGCACCAAAACAGGGGAATAAATATGCATGTTGTCAATGAAGGTGATCTTATGGAGGAGGAAGCTGATGTTGTGAGGGAGGAGGATACATTGACAGCCTTATGTGATTTGTATGGAGGAACTGAGGATGATGATAGTGAGGAAAGAGGGTTGATGAGTATATTATGATGCTGATGAGTCGGATGGTGGAGAGCAATACTATGATGTTGCTGATGTCAGAGAACAATGCTATGATGTTGAGGAGGAGGTTGTGGAGAAGGAGACTGTGAATGATGAAAATTTGGCTGGAACAGAAAATGTGAATACTCTTATTGAAGCTATAGCCACTGAAACTCAAATTGATGTGATTAGGATGAAGGTGGAGATATAGAGGAAGTTGTATTAAAAGATGAGCATGTTGATAAAGCTGTTGATGTGGAGATGGAGAGTATATTTGCTGATATTTACAACTTTCCTAGTGTACCAGAAATGGTGAGGGAAATGATGAAGAAAGGAGGAAGTCTAAAGGAAAGCCTTTGCTGAAGCTGAAGAGTAATTGGAATCCTTGAATATCTAGAAGAAAAAATCAATTGATGATATACTTGATGTGGATGAAACTGCTGAACAAGCTGCGAAAAGGAATGCTGATACTTTGAATGAGATGTTGGAAAGAGAAAGGGTTGCAAAGTCCTTAACTGCTAAGGAGTTTGAGCAGCAGGAGATATTGTTAGAAGAGGCTGAGATTAATAAAACTTTAAATGAAGAGGAGGAGCTTGACCAAGATGTTAATGAAAGCTTAATAAAGCTGAAACAAATTGAAGAGGTTGATAACATCCTTGCTTTAGTCATTGTGAATTTGAAGAAGTCTAAACAAGAGGCACCAACTCAAACCAATGCTGAAAATATTAATGATGATTCAAATAAGTAGGTGGTGACTGATGAAGCTGAATAACCTATTATCAAAACTTTATCTAATAAATGGATAAAGTATGCTGAAAAGGTGTCAGAACAAAAGGATAGTTGGGAAAAGGACGATAAAGATAAATATGGTAAGAAATACACAAGAAGAGGAGAAGGTATGATGGCAGATTTGAAGATGATGACAAACCTAAGAAGAAGAGGACAAGCAAGTCTGAGATGGCTGAATGCATTGTTGAAAGTCCAAAGGAGATGGAAAGTCTTGTAGAGGCTACTCCTATTCAAACTATTTGCCAGAAGGTTTTGTGAATGAGCCAAGAATAGAGGCTCTGGATGACATTTCTGATGAAGTTGATGACAATATTGACTCCCCAAATGTTGAAATGACTTATGAACATAGGGAAAACAGACAAACCATGTTGGATGATGCAAGGAGGGATGATCAGAAAATTTTAGGACTGATCAATTATTCATTACGTAGCGAATAAACAATAAATCGGTTAATTCATAGCGATTAAGGGAGTAACCGACCGATACTGATTATGGCCCGTATATATACTGAGGGGTCATATATGAGTTATATATATATATAGAATAAAGTGGCTAAAAAATTGATATTTAGGCCCCAGTACGTTTAAAACCATTTAAACGAAAATGGTTTCGTTTAACGATACACTTTGACTTTAAACGCAATCGTTAACATCAAAACGAGAATTGTAGCATCCGTCAAGCCGAAAAAGATTTATAAAACGCATACATGAAATGTTCTAAGCAATCCATGAAAATATTTTGGTTTTTTACAATGAGTCAGTACGTTTTTCTTATTTTACAAAAATAGGCTGAAAAAGACTTGTTTTCGCGCTGTTTTTCGCACTCGAACAAGCTTTCTGGTGAAAAAAACGAACCCGAACTAAAATTTGGACTGAGACCGAACCTTGGTACACAAAAAAAGGCATCAACGGGCCACAGAGAGCCCCAATGGGCCCCTCCCTTCTTCCGGCCGCAAATAAAGGGAAAACACCCTTTGATATTTTTGATTTATATATGTTAATTTATTGATGTGTACACATTCCAAACCAAGAAAAAAAACAACCAGAGCTGTTCTTGAACTTTTCCAGCGAAACCATCAAAGTATGGGTCAAATTAACAAGTTTTAATCATGTTTTGATTAAGTTATAATCCTATAAACATGTATTGATTAGTTTTAAACATGTTTAACCATCCAAAAACCGTAAAAATCAAGTAAAATCATGTTTTGATATTAAAAATGTCTAAAAACAAGAAACATATGGATTTTTGACAAAAAACACGGATTTGAACATTAATACGACGTCTTTACGGTTTGAAAGTTCGGTTTGAAACCAAAACCGAAACCCTAATTAACAAGGTTGTTCTATGGAATATTTATGTTTGGTTTGATGTTATATGATATTTAGATATACTGACTTTGGGACCCAATACATGAAGAGTCTTTAAAACAATCAAAATCTACCGAAATCCGACAAGGTATTACCGGTTAACTCGTTTAGGGGTTGTTTGTGCTTCGATTGTGATGTGCTTTTTTTAGGTTAAGAAACCATTCCAGGTTATTAGGAATCACATAAGTGAGTCCCTGTTCAAATTTGGTAATCTTTCTATAAAAGGAGAATATTTGGCGAATTTATTATCGTTTATTGGCGTTTATTTGGGAAAAATGGTTAAAACTATTGAAAAAGTATGAAATTTGGTGTGTAAACCGTAAATGTTATGGTACGAATAATGGCAAAGTTTGGGATGATTTGGAGATGTCTAAGTAATTTTTGGGCAATTGTGTTTTAATCGAGTTTTAACAGGCGAAAAACGCGCAAAAAGGCATTTTGGTCAAAGAGCTAGATTCTGGAGATTTTGCAGGAGCTATTTCATGGTATTGTAACCACTTGGAAAAATTATCGTATTTTTCGGATGTCCTTTGGTATAAACGGGCTACTTATTACTTAATTATAAGACATTAAATCAATTTTTATAAATAGATATTTAATCATAAAAATTCTGAAAATATTTTTATAAAATTCTCCATATTTTATTTTATTTTTTAAAAAAGTTTCATAATTTATACATAAGTGAATATTTAGTTATGATTAATCAAAAATTTAAATTATATTTGTTTTAACGAAACCGGTAGTTTTGTGTTTAACGAACTGACTGGTATGTCAAAATATAAAAAGTGGTCAAATATCATAATTTTGGATGAATTTGATATTAACAAACTTTTTACGAGATTTCTAGACAATTCGGGTGTATTGTACGCGTTTTGTACAACCAAACCCGTATGAAAACGGAAACGAACCCTGCATCAATCCAGATACCAAAACTTCAAAATTGTTTCATAAATCAAATCATTTTATCAATCAATATGTTTACCTAAATTTTTGTGATCTTACCTAATCCCAAAACGCATAAACGATCAACTTTGCTACGCTCGGAAAACGGTAAAACTGAGCCAAATCTGGTTTTGAACATTCATAGTTACAACGTCACAATCTAAGACTATGGTCATGTTCTGGGCCTAACAACTATACCCAGACTAGTTATACAGCCCATTTTAGCTTAAACATTGTACTAGTATTAAAAGTACGATACCGGTTATAGGATTCAAGCTATAATCGAGACACATTACTTACTGACACGTATTACCAGCTTGAACTACGCAAAGGTGAGTTTCATGACCCCACTTTCTAAACTGTTTACTAACTATTGGGGTGGAAAGCATGTTTACATATACTTATGTACTTGTAAACTTATTATGATGTGAATTATCTAGGTGCTAACACTTGAAAGGCCTCCCACACGAGTGATTAACTACGAGCCGAAGGCATGTTAATAGTACTATTGGTTTGTCAAACCCAATTGACGGGCCGGAGGGGTATGCTGGAACATGTTAATTATCAATTTCACATGACCATGCGAACTTTGTAACATGCTATGTGGTGTTAGACATAGTACATACTCGAGGCAAACAGGGCCAATGTGGGCATAGGAAGTGCGTGGGTAGGAGAGGCCACATAATGGGAACTGGTCGAGGATTCAATCGTGGCTTAGTATAATTACATCACGTATTTACAAAACATGAATACTGTCACACCCTCAAAATCCACAAACGGAGTTTTACCATCAAAGTGTGTGAATCAAACACCATATTTAAAGTTTTCAAAACCAACAAGACATCAAGTCTTAAATGAAATGCGAAAGCGTAAATTTTTATCAAGATAAAAATTAAAAGAAGTTTTTAAAGCAATGGTGTTTAGCGAATGCATGTCCTATACCGCGCGCCCGCCTCGGCTACCTGTGAATAACATACTAAAAGTGTCAACAAAAAGGTTGGTGAATTCACAAGTTTATACAAATAAATTAAAATCGTTTGCATTACCATATAGTGTTAACTCAATTATATATCAATAGGTAGCTAACCTATCAAGCATGCGTTACTAAGTGTTCGACACCGATGCTGACTGTTTATCAATTGTCTTGCCACCATGTCAACCACGACCATGGTAATGTGTTAGCCAAGATTACACCCACTCGACCTACAGTCGAGTTTAGAGTTGGGTGGGGTTTGTCAAACCCAGTAGTACTACTCAAAAGTGACTCGCTATTATCCAAATATTAACCGGTTCGATGTTATGAAGGACTTTAGTTGGTTTGTTTGTCACTTAGTCTTACAAGTGATATATAAATAATAAACAAAAAGCGTTTAAAAAGAGTAAAAGGGGACGTGAAACTCACTGTTTGCGAAGTTAACAAAAAGAATCCGAGAGAGGTGTGCGTCATAGAAAATCCTCACTAGTGCTCTAAAACAAAATGAGATTTTCTAAGTATTTATACTACGAGTGAGTATTTCGTTTGTGAAATAAGTGCGACTCGACAAACACGTTGGTGATAAGCTATATGCGTGAACAAATATCGTGTCAAGTGTTACTAATATACGTCTCGATTCCCTTGTAAAGTTATGTTTACTTAATGTTTTGAGTTCGGTTTGATTCATGTTTTGTTAATCTTTTATTATTTAAGGTCTTGAGTCAAGTTTATTTGTTATTTATCGTGTTTTTAATCTTTTGGTGTCTTGCATGTTAAATCCAATTATTTCTATCATTTTATAATATGTTTAAGTTCGTTTTGATCGTTAATTATTATATGATTACTTCACTAATGTTTTGTTATGTTTCCATATATGTGGTGGCTTGGAGAAACAAGGGAAGCAAGTTCTAGAAGGTTCTAAGCGTTACTTGGGGTTTAAGGAACATAATTATCAAGATTTAACAAGATTAAACAAGAAAAAAAAAAGAAAAATCCGAAATCCCACCCCAAGAGGGCGCCGCGCCGCACTAAGGCAGAAGGCAATATGCCTTCGCCGGGCGCTTAGGCCTTCTGGTCAGCCATCTTTTCAAGTCCAAGCCCGTTACTCGCTTATATAAACATCTCTTGAAAACCTAGCCGAATGAAGCATTCTTGGAGCCGATTTTAGCCGAATGAAGCATTCTTTGAGGCTAGGAATCAAGGAGGATCATCAATCTTTCATCCGGGTGTTCAAGGATCAATCGCAAAGGGTTTTATCCCTCTAATTTTTGTTCCTTGTTCATTATTTATCATGTCTTTCCTCTTTGTTTTTAATACTTGTTTAGGATTGTTTTCAATAATGATTCTAGGCTAGACTTCATGTCTACCTAGGTTTGATGAACATGTGTTGATTTTATTCTTGCTTTGGACAATTGATTTGATTATGGTTTCGTTATTTTAATAGTAAAAGACTTGATTTTGCTTTCATGATGCATATGAATGTTTATTATCTTGATTGATTGTTAAGTATAGCTTCACATAGATCTTATATCTCTTGATTGTGTTATTTAGATTTAGGGTTTATGTTTAATCATTACTTGGTGTTTTGATTATTGTGATTCAATTGGCCCATTAGATCATAGAAGCTAGTTGATAGTTGGTTAGGGTTTTGAATGTTCTGCTAAATTCCAATAGCTGTAAGGTGAGGAGTTGTTCATGTGTCTTGGTCAATCGCATGCTAGGATAGATAGTGACAATATTCTTGCTTAGTGTATTGATCCTTGTTCATGATGTCTTGATAAGATTATCAAGTTATCTAGGGTTTAGTGTTTCGTAAGATTGCTTGCCTAAGATACTATTAATTAACCCTATTTGATAACCGTGAGGAAATCAATAATACTGATTGCTTAATAATCTAATAATTGTTCTTTGGGATTTCGTTTGATTCAGTCAAGGGTCCTTAGGGTTTGTTAGATGAATATGTTTAGAAATCAGTTTCCATAATCATGTTATTTGTCCATTGCTTGATGATTGTTGATGCATGGGATTCTTACCTAGGTAGATTCCTTCTTTGATTGGTTTCAATCTTGTGTTTAATTGCTTATTTCTCGTTTACTTATTTATTTGCTTTCTTAGTTAAATGTTAGTTTAAAAACCCCCTTTAAACATAAATAATAAATAGTCGTGTCGTAAGTCGAGTCTAATTAGTTAATTAACGTAATTAATAGAGTCTTGTGGGTTCGATATTCCGGACTTACTTAGCTTAGTACAATTGATAGGTTCACTTGCCTGTGTTTTGTTTAGTTGAGTCATAAGTCTAGTTTCTTTTATTACTTGTTAATTTAGTTAATATTTAATTGACTATTTCTAGCACATCAGTTACTATTGTACATTACTAGTAAACTAACTCCCACAAGGGCAATTAAGTCATACACATAGAAAACATCGATCAACTATGCACTTTTCACGTTAACTTAAGTAATTCAGGAGCTATTTTATCCAGGCAGATTTTCACTCGACAAGATTACTCTGTTACATAAATCAATACACGGTCAATAAATCATCAAAAATTATTACAGAAGAAAACTTGAGTTAGGTTTCTAAAAATATTTTTATTATATTTTTATCATATACGGATTTCTCACAATGATCATAACATCACAGTAAACACACATCAGCCAGTATCATGCGCAACAGAATGTTATTTGTTTTTCCCGTTACATGAAAAATCTAAATAATGCAAGACAAATTGGGTTAGATTCCTAACTCAAAATAATAACTTCCAGAAGTGGAATCAACCCTATTGGTCTTGTCTTTTATGAGATATCTTAATCGCAAAACAGCCTACCAGCAGGTTCCCGAATCAGACTTGCACAACAGATTTGTAAAATAATAAAAACTAACTTTTACTAGTCCAAATATTTCAAACTCAGACTCTTTAGAAACTAGACTCGACCTACTACATCATAGAATCAAAAATCACTTCCAAAAACAATATTAACATCGAGTTACAGTCGATTAAACACGAATTCAAGAATCTGTCCAGCATCAGTTTTCATCAAAACTCAACATATTATTAACCTATGAACTAGAAATCATGCATACAACCCTAGCATATCAATAATCGACACATTTAACATTTAGGGTTTATGATTATTATGTTTAATCACGCAATTAATTCAATAGAATAGGCTAGAGAGGGTGTTAATTACCTAGTTAGCACCTTAGATTCTTCAATAAGCTTGCAAAGATGATTGTATATGTGTGTGTGTGTTGTGTGTGAGTTTCGGCCAATCCAAGGGAATGGAGGGGCTACCGTCGCAGGGAGAGGGAGAGGAGAGGGAGGGTTAGGGTTTGGTGATTAGTTTGTTTATATATTAATTAATTATAATACAAGTTACACATTGCACCCTAAACTTCAAGTTTAGTTTAATTCTAGCATAACTAGTCAATTACATCCATAATATGATGTTATACATACAAGCACAATTTACACATATAAACGTAACACGTAATTATACCAAGTACTTGTTTATAATATTTATCGTTTGATCACCAACGGTTTGAGTCTACTTCTGTGTGTTTCGGTGAAATTCCGAAAGACTACTTGTGTAATGATTGTCATGTGTCATTTAAACTCTAATTTAAATGTAATGAGATATGCGTTAACTGGAATGACATAGTTCGTGTGATCTTGAGTTTGAATTAACGGAGTCCGGATTAACGGAGTTAACCTGAAATTGACGGGTGTCACATCATTCCCATGTTGAAAGAATTTTCGTCCCGAAAATTTGTGTCCAGTCGTGATGGGCGTTTGAAAAAGGCAAAAATTTTCAGTTTGTCACATCATTACCATGTTGAAAGAAATTTCGTCCCGAAATTTAATTCATAACTTTGGTGTATTCTGACGATTTATTGGCTTTCGCGGTTTTCGGTGCTTGGTCAAACCTTCAAAAAGGTAAGGATACTTCTTCATCATTTGATCCTCGCGTTCGCATGTGAACTTTTGTCCACGTCTCGAGTTCCAATAAACATTAACGATGGGAATCTTGCTGTGTTTGAGTGTTTTGGTTTCCCAATCCAAAACTTCGATTGGTTCTTCGATGAAGCGTAACTGTTCATCAACTTGCACCTCACCCAAAGGAATTGTTTGTGTTTCGTCAGAAAGACATTTCTTCAAATTGGATACATGGAAAACATTGTGTACGCCACTAAGTTCCGTTGGTAAATCCATTCGGTACGCTACTGGACCAATACGTTCAGTTATCCGGTATGGGCCAACGTATCGTGGGTTGAGTTTGTTTCGCTTTCCAAAGCGAACTACACCTTTCCAAGTTGAGACTTTCAGTAGAACCTTGTCATCCACTTGGAATTCCAGAGGTTTTTGGCGCTTGTCGGCGTAACTCTTTTGGCGTTCACGTGCTGCTTCCTTGCGATTTCGGATTTGGACAATCTTCTCTGAGGTTTCGAGAAATAGTTCGGGACCAGTGATTTGGCTATCACCCACTTCTGCCCAGCAAAGAGGTGATCGACACTTTCGTCCATACAACGCCTCAAACGGTGCTGCTTTAATGCTGGCGTAGTAGCTGTTATTATACGAAAACTGTACCAGGGGTAAGTGGGGTTCCCAACTTTTTCTGAAATCCAACGCGCGGGCACGCAACATGTCTTCCAAGGTCTGAATGGTGCGTTCACTTTGCCCATCCATCTGAGGATGGCATGTTGTGCTCATATCAAGGCGGGTGCCTAGAGCGCTCTGTAGTGACTTCCAAAATTGCGAAGTGAAACGAGAATCTCGATTAGATATAATTGAGGCAGGCACTCCGTGTCTTGACACTACTTCTTTCATGTAGATGCGAGTCAGTCTTTACATTTTGTACGATTCCTTGATCGCTAAGAAATGCACAGACTTCGTCAACCGGTCAACGATCACCCAGATGGTATCGCATCCCGTCGGTGTTTTGGGTAATCCGGTGATGAAATCCATGGAAATTTGTTCCCATTTCCATGTTAGGAGTTGCGGTTGTTGCAATAGACCAGGTGGTTTCTGATATTCCACCTTGACCCTTGCACAAGTCAAACATTTGCTCACGTAGGTGGCAATGTCGGCTTTCATGTTTGGCCACCAGTAAGGTGCCTTCATGTTATGGTACATTTTATCTGAGCCAGGGTGAATGGATTATCGGGATTTATGTTCCTTGTGCATCACTAGATTTCTCAAGTCTCCGTATCGAGGGACCCGAATCCGGTTTTCAAAGTATCGGACCCGTTCGATTTGGTTTCAAGCTGCTTCTCCATCCCCCGCATGAGTTCTGATGGGAGGTTATCATCTTTCAAAGCTTCAAGCTGAGCATCACGAATCTGATCAGGTATGTTGGCATGAATCGTGAGTGTAATGCTCGCAATCGTCCAGGTTTATTGGTTTCCTTTCTGCTGAGAGCATCAGCCACTACATTGGCCTTGCCAGGGTGGTACTTAATGGCACAGTCCTAATCCTTAAGTAGCTCGACCCAATGACGTTGTCGCATGTTCAACTCCTTTTGATCGTAGATATGTTGGAGACTCTTGTGGTCGGTGTAAATGGTGAATATGGTACTGTACAAGTAACATCTTCGTATCTTAAGAGCAAACACCACAGCTCCGAGTTCCAAGTCATGGGTCGAATAGTTCTTCTCGTGGATCCGTAGATGTCGAGAGGCATAGAATATAACATTCTCGAGTTGCATTAACACACAACCGAGACCCTGTTAAGATGCGTCACAATGCACCTCAAAATTTTTCTGTTCTCTCGGGGAGGGCAAGGATACGTGTGCTATAGAGTTTGGTTTTCAACAGTTGGAAGGCAGACTCCTGCGTGTCACCCCAATTGTACTTAGTACCCTTGTGTTTCAGTGCGGTGAGGGGTTGAGAAATCTTAGAAAATCCCTCAATGAAACGTCGGTAGTAGCCAGCCAGTCCTAGGAATTGACGCACCTCAGTCGGAGTCTTAGGTGCTTCCCAGTTTTTGATGGCCTCTACCTTTCCTGGATCGACATGGATACCGCTCTCATTGATCACATGTCCTAAGAAGTGAACCTCGCGAAGCAAAAATTCGCATTTCGAAAGCTTTGTGTACAATTGTTCCTTCTTTATCAATTCTAGGATTAACCTTAGGTGTTCTTCATGGTCGGTCTTGTTCTAGGAGTAAACGAGGATATCATCTATGTAAACGATAACAAACTTGTCAAGGTACGTCTTGCATACTCGGTTCATGAGGTCCATGAATACGGCTGGTACGTTGGTTAAGCCAAAACTCATAGTGACCGTACCGAGTCCTGGATGCCGTCTTTGAAATATCTTCTTCGCGCACTCTTAATTGATGGTAACCAGATCTCAAATCGATCTTCGAGTAGTAACTCGATCCTTGAAGCTGGTCAAAAAGATCATCAATTCGAGGTAGGGGATAACGATTCTTGACCGTCACCTTGTTCAGCTCTTGGTAGTCGATGCACATGCGGAAGTCCCGTCCTTCTTTCGGACAAATAGGACAGGGGCTCCCCATGGTGATGAGCTAGGTCGGATAAAACCTTTATCCAACAAGTCTTGTAATTGAGTGGATAACTCCTGAAGCTCTGTTGATACGGGGCTCGTGCTATGGATGCCGCACCGGGGGCTAAGTCGATTTGGAACTCGACTTGTCGTATGGGTAGGAGTCCTGGCAAATCTTCCGGGAAAAATTCGGTAAAATATTGCACAATCGGTATATCTTCGATCCGCTTCTCTTCCGCGGGTTTCTCAATATCATGGGCTAAAATCGCCAGATGACCTTTCATAAATATTTATGCGCCTTCATGAAGGTGATGATGCTGGTTGTCATGCCGCTCTTCTCACCCTGTACCGAGATGATATCGCCGGAAGGAGTAGTGATTTGAACTATCTTATCTTGGCATATAATCTCGGCTCTATTCTCGGATAGCTAGTCCATTCCGACAACGACGGCGAAACAACCAAGCATAAAGGGTATGAGGTCGATATCGAAAGTATGAACCGACAGTTTCAACTTACAACCCGCTAGTACATGTAAATTGAAACCATAAAGGGTATGAGGTCACACCCTTAGTTTTCGACTAACGGGATTTTACCGTGAGGCGCGTGACATACCAGGATCTAGCTATTTGTCATAACGAACAACCAATTTAAATTGGAAAATATTTAAATATTATTTCTCATCGTAAATGAGGTAAGTACATTTACAATAAAGTTTTTACATTTGCGGAAGCGTATAATTTATGAAGCCACTTAAAAACCCATAGTGCGTGTCAAGACACCCAGACATAACATTTCATTAAAGACTCCCAGCATAATTCGATGCTTAGTGGGATCCATGCATCCTAGACTCATTTCACCTTCGCGCGTGCACCTTAAACACCTGAGAAAGACATGCTAAAACGGGTCAACACAACGGTTGGTGAGTTCACAGGTTTGAGTTTAAAAACAAGTTTGTTAAACAAACCATTTAGTAAGTAACGTTGTAAACAATAAAGAATGGATAATGTATGCAATAGTAATACCGCTAGTTAATTACGCTAGGAATCATGTTACATTAGTGTAGGTTCCATTGTGACCGAGGCTGACTTGCTAGTTTGTTTGCCACCCACGGAGTCGAATATAAGACTAGTGCATATTGCGTTCCTAGTAAATGAAACGTCCGGCGACTCCCTCAACCGAGAGCCCGAGGGGGTTCGTCAAACCCAGTAGTACTACCTTTCATTACCGAGCCAATGTACAATTATTAATGGTCCAATGTGCATGGGGGACTTCAGTTTAAGTGCACTATGTACCCATGAGGTATTAAAAAGTCTACAATTATCCAAAAGTTTGTATGTTGCATGCTTTCCCCCAAAAGGAGTAAGTAAAAAGTGGGGTAGTGAAACTCACCTCGAATGCGGTTCAAATTGAAAGTCAACTGCTTAAGTCAAAGTTGTTCTAGTGCCTAAATCATGCAGTCACTATAAGTATTTGCTAAGCGATTCCTAGAACCCTTAATATCCAAACAATTCCAATGTTTATTTAAAGTTTGACCAAAGTTTGACTTTTTGTTGACTTTGACCAAAGTTTGACTTTTTGTTGACTTTGATCAAAGTTTGACATTTTGTTGACTTTGACCAAAGTTTGACTTTTCGTTTGACTTTTGACCAAAATGTCCAAGTTGTTGACAGTTGACAAAAAAGTCCAAGTCTCGATACCCGAAGACTAAAATTTGTGTTTTGTTAACCATTGACCAAAATGTTGACCTTCGATCAAAATATTGACCGACGACCTGTTGGTAACTTTTGACCAATATTCTAGACTTAGAATGATTACATGATTTTCCTAGTCACAATTTAATCAAAAATCAAGTAATGTGCACTTAGTCACTTTTCATACAATTCTATTACTAAGTCCAACTTCTATCACTTTTAACATTTCACAAGTAAGACTAACCACTTAGTCAAATAGTTCTAAGTTGACCCATAAAGTCAAAATTCAATTTAGCAAAATCAATATATTACAAATTACAACAATTTTAACTAACCAATATATTGATCATCTTTAACAAGTTTTCAATCATCAAAACCGATTTTTCCAACCAACCAAAACTTGTAATTAAATTACCAAATAATTCACACATATTCTTACAAGTATTAGGTATAACATATATTTTTCTTATAATTTTAAAATTCTCCAAAACATACAGAATATTCAAACTCTACAACAACCTAATTTTAGTCCCTATTTAAACACAGCAGTACACACATATTTCCCAAAAATTCTATATTTGTCCAATTGATGCAAGAACAATTGAATTAAATTCCTATTTCAATTTACAAAATTCCAGAAGTGGAACCATACCCATATCTACTTTTAATATCAAGTTATTCAATTTATCACACAGCTCACAAAATTTATCTTTCAATTAGGATTGCAACCGGATTTTGTAAATTACTAAAATCTAGTCAAACAAGGTCCAAAAATTACGATTCTTGACTTTATGAAAACTAGATTCAAAGTACTTAATCATAGAATCAAAAATCAATCAGAAACACCAAAATATCATCATGTTATTCAATCAACAATCTAAAACACAGAATCTGTCAACAAGGAGATTCAAACCAAAAGTCACAAAAATCATGATTTTTATATCTCTATGATCCTAAATCACCAAGGGACCATTTTATAAGATCAAAACACATATTTTTATTGTTCATACATATTTTATTACAAAGATTTTAAGGGTTTTCATATCAAGAAATAAATAAAACAATTTTAACATGTAGATTGTCATGTTTATCATGTTTCATTTTCTTATGATTTCATGTGCTTGGATACGTTCATCCCACAATCCCAAATCAAAGAAAAGTACGTAAAACATATAAAAACATGATTACTTTCTTGTTTCATCAATGAAGACTCCAAAACCCTGATTCAAGAATCACCAAATTCAATTAAATGTTTGTCTAGGGAGGAGTTTTAAAGAAAGTGTTGTTTAGAGAGAAAAATGTGATGTATGTGTGTGTAGTGTGGATTTCGGCCAAGGAAGGAGAAAAGGAAGAGAAAAGGTTTTCAAATTAAAGTTTGTGTAATCAAAATCTTATTAAAAACATATTAACTCTCATTTACAACAATTTAACTACTATTAATCAATAATAAACTTTACATTAAGACTTTTATTTAATAACATGTATCATGTAACATTTTTAATACAAGTTTACAAGGCATAACATAATATAAAGTTCATGGTATATTTTAATAATTAACATGTACATGTAATATATGATGCATATAACAATCATTCTTGACCATTTATTACACATAACATACATATAGACATGTAGCATATGACATGTAGCATGTAACATATATTACCATTGTTCAAAATGTAACATGTGACAAGTAGTGTGTACTATATATCACATTAGTTTATGGTGTAACATGTTACAAGTAGTATGTAATATATATCACACTAGTTTATATAACACGTAACATGTAGCACTTAACATTTTGCCTACCATATGTATCATAACATTTGTAACAAGTTATCATATTTCATATAATATGTATCATAACATTTATAACAAGTTTATTATTTTAATTAATTGCACTTGTTATTGTTGTTAGACCGCCAACGACTCAGACAAACTCCTGTGTGTGATTATGCGACATGTGACATGCGACATAGATGCTAGTTTTCTGACTGAGTTAACAAAATTAACCGAGTTTAGTTAACGGGGTTAACCTACAAATGCCGGGTGTCATATCATCCCCTTGTTGAAAGAATTTTCGTCTCAAAATTTAATATGCTACTAAGTACACCAGTCGACTTTCGTCTATGTGTTTGGTCTTAGTAAATACAGTAGACTTCATGTCTATATATTTGTTCACTGTACATTCAGTACTTCAGTAGAATTTTAGTCTATATGTTTGTTCACTGTACATTCAGTACGTAAGTAGACTTTCAATCTATATGTTTGTTCACTGTACATTCAGTACGTCAGTAGACTTTCAGTCTATATGTTTGTGCCACTAATATTTTGGGCAGTGTTACTCATATTTTAGCAAAATTTTCCATTTGTCGCATCATCCCCTTGTTGAAAGAAAGTTTGTACTCGAAATTTTGAATATGATATACGTAAACTATAACCATAGTTTCTTGATAGTGAAAGCATCTGAACGCTTGACAGTATAAACAAATAGGAAGTGCTGAGACTAATGATTTTAATGTTGATGGGAACCAAACGAGATTCAAGTATTCACTTGATTAGATATATTAAGATAAATTAAACCGAGGGGTTTATCATACGAATATCCGATCAATGTTTGTAAAAGTTGTTGCATTCAACTACGACTTTTTAAGATTTAGGTATTTCATTATAATATAAGCATCCATTTGTAAAGAAATGGCAAAATTTCAAAAGCAGTAAAGGAGTTGAGTCTCAATAGTTAACTCTCATTTCCAGATAAGCTTAGTAATAGGTAAGACTACCATTGCGGAAGTGATACAAATGTTAAGGATTTAGAAAATCCTTAAAATGATTTAGAAGTCCTTGAGTCTCAATAGTTAGCTCAAGGAGATGGTGGTTTCATAAAGATGAATTTGTATATAAGAGTTTCATTTACCGACCAAGTCCGGCTATCGAGCGAAGAATACTAATACGTCTTGTTTCCTATTTTGGTCAATATGGTAATTTTAGTTCATGGAACTCAATAACGAGGAAGCTTGTAACATGTTACAACATCCCAAAGATGGTCATAAGATTCGGATCACTATTACGCTGCTTTGCCGAGGTTGAGTTTCCTCTATTCCACACTAGGAACCATTAGAAAAATATACTACTTGCCCAATTAAACTATGATTTATAAGTCCTTTGGCTTTTGCTTAAACTATGGAATCTAGCGCTCTTTTAATCAGGGAGGTATGGTTTATCGGATTGGATCTTTACTCAACATAGTTAAGGTAGTAACGTTTCATAAAACGATTGTGTTCAACATAAATTTTGAGGTTGATGGCATGGACACGAAGGACATGTGTCCCGAAATAAAGTGTTGATGAAACTGCTCTTACTAGAATTCCTATTAAAGTAATTTGGTTAAAGTCAAGATTTCTCCATTTCTAAGATCACGTGATTTGGAGATACCAAGGGAGTTAATTTAAGTGATCGAAGTAAAAAAAAAAATCCAAGTTGAGTGTCAAATGAATTATTTGATAATTGATGCTTTATCATGGTTCAGAAATAGGACGAGCTCTTCCACTCTTAAACAGTGGAGTTAACCTTCCAGAAGGCATAAAATGTCACTTGAACCACACAAGTCGGTGTTATAATCACTTTAACTGAATGAAGTCCAAAGTTAGGTATCGTTTTGAATATTCGGTAAATATCAAAGACTTTCCATATTAGAAATTGAAAGGAATGGTCAAAGGTTCGTTTATTTCTTCTTTATTGTTAATACCCATGATTACAGAGGATTGTGCGTTTCCAGTCAAACGAATTATGATTACCCCAAAGGGTGTTGCATCCGATGGGAGTTCAGGATAAATTAATAATGGAGATCATGGAAATTAGCCCCCATCTTCAATGAGGTTTTCAGATTGTTTGAAACAAGTCAGACGTCTTCTTATGTTTGTATTTGTCTGGCCTCAAGGGACATGATATGATTTTTGCCTAAGAGTTTGTCGCTATCACTGAGAATGAGAGACGTTGTACAACGTTAACGACGTTTAACCAAATGCAGAATGCATATCCAATGAGTTATTTAATTGAGACTGTCCTTAACTAGTCTAGGTATCGAAAGAAAAGACGTCATCAACTAGTTCGGTCAGCAGGTTTAGTCATTAGGTAGGATGGGCATCTAATGTATCTTATGTTGGAATACTAATCATCAGTCCGAATGACACGATTTCCCCTGCCCTCCGCTCTTGCGGGCATTGTGGTTCAAGTCCAACATCGAACAAGGCATATTTCGAAAATATCTCTTCTAACGTGAGCGGATTGTTTCTAGGTCGTAAGGTAGCTCTTGTCTCTCCACCTTGGTGCGAATACCGATTCTGGTTAAAACAAATATAACTATGCTCAAGGTAGGAAAGTCGGTTAGTGATGTCCCAACATAACATACCGTTAGAGTTTATATATAGGGTGTACCGCAACTAACTCACCACACTAATAGCACGTCTTTGGTGGTTCTCATTACCAATCCTAACCAAACTGTATCTTCCCAGTGTCAAGTGTAACTGGTAAATTTCTCTTCTCCACTTTAGACAAGAAAAGATGAGTGCAGGTTTTCCATCTAAGAAAGATATTGTCCATATGAGTAATTGGATGGTTGGTTACTCATTGTTCCTTGTGAGTTACGGATCTGAGGAGGGTTTTGATGATAAACGATCTTACGCCAACTGACATGACTTATTCTCGTTAACTATCTAGTCCTCAGTCGGCGGTACAAGGTACTTCGGGAATAGAAATATGTTGTTTCTCAAACTTTGTTCCTAGGGGAAATAGAATTCATAATGAGGACACGTTTATTCGGGTTTCATTCAAATTAAGGTTTGTCACAGACGAAGTCATTATCGGAGGTTGATCGTCTATTGGATAGTATGTCCATCACTTTGTTGTTTGTTTACTAGAAGAAAAGTTTAACCATATGTCTCGTCAAGGTTATACTCGTTGTTATATTAAAGTTTAGGTTTGGTAATTATCACCTCATTATGTGCATGCAAATTGATGGCATTAATGAGTTCGAGCTTGTACTGAAGAAAAATTGGAAGAAATCAATTTAGTTTCCTTCACGAGGGAATTCAATAATACTTAGGCTATTCGGGGTTTGACTCAAACTAGGGCGAGTCAGTGCTGGAGGTTTGTATCAAAAACCCGTTCATTGTTACTATAGGCATACAAGATAAGTTACACCATCAGCCTTCACATACGATCAAGGCGTTACTTTAGACGATTAAGAATCATTGCTCTGGGGCCAAAAACTTTCTAGGAAAAGTTGCATAGGGAATTCCCCAATCCTCAGGGAGGTGTCTTTAGACCTACAGGTCGAGAGAAATATTCAACGCTTTATGAAAGGTTACATAACTAAATTACTGATTTCCATGAGAGTTGAGGTAGGACCATACTAGTAGCTAGTTCATGTGGTCAAGATGAGGCGAGTGATTAAAATTGTTTATGAGAATGTTAGCCAAATAGGGGTGTTAAAGAAGATATTTCTCAAAGACTTTTGTTATAGGGTTACGGTTCCATCGCGCGTGCACCTTAAACACCTGAGAAAGACATGCTAAAACGGGTCAACACAACGGTTGGTGAGTTCACAGGTTCGAGTTTAAAAACAAATTTGTTAAACAAACCATTTAGTAAGTAACGTTGTAAACAATAAAGCATGGATAATGTATGAAATAGTAATACCGCTAGTTAATTACGCTAGCAATCATGTTACATTAGTGTTCCATTGTGACCGAGGCTTACTTGTTAGTTTGTTTGCCACCAACGGAGTCGAATATAAGACTAGTGCATATTGCGTTCCTAGTAAATGAAACGCCCGGTGACTCCCTCAACCGAGAGCCTCGAGGTGGTTCGTCAAACCCAGTAGTAATACCTTTCATTACTGAGCCAATGTACAATTGTTAATGGTCCAATGTGCATGGGGGACTTCAGTTTAAGTGCACTATGTACCCATGAGGTAATAAAAAGTCTACAATTATCCAAAAGTTTGTATGTTGCATGCTTTCCCCCAAAAGGAGTAAGTAAAAAGTGGGGTAGTGAAACTCACCTCGAATGCGGTTCAAATTGAAAGTCAACTGCTTAAGTCAAAGTTGGTCTAGTGCCTAAATCATACAAGCATTATAAGTATTTTCTAAGCGATTCCTAGAACCCCTAGTATCCAAACAATTCCATTGTTTATTTAATGTTTGACCAAAGTTTGACTTTTTGTTGACTTTGATCAAAGTTTGACTTTTTGTTGACTTTTTCCAAAGTTTGACTTTTCGTTTGACTTTTGACCAAAATGTCCAAGTTGTTGACCGTTGACTAAAAAGTCCGAGTCTCGATGCCTGAAGACTAAAATTTGAGTTTTGTTAACCATTGACCAAAATGTTGACCTTTGATCAAAATATTGACCGACGACCCGTTGGTGACTTTTGACCAATATTCTAGACTTAGAATGATTACATGATGTTCCTAGTCACAATTTAATCAAAAATCAAGTAATGAGAACTTAGTCACTTTTCATACAATCATATGACTAATTCCAACTTCTATCACTTTCAACACTTCACAAGTAAGACTAACCACTTAGTCAAATATTTCTAAGTTGACCCATAAAGTCAAAATTCAATTTAGCACAATCAATATATTACAAATTACAACTATTTTAACTAAACAATATATTGATCATCCTTAACAATTTTTCAATCATCAAAATTGATTTTTCCAACCAACCAAAACTTGTAATTAAATTACCAAATATTTCACACATATTCTTACAAGTATTAGGTATAACATATATTTTTCATATAATTTTAAAATTCTCCAAAACATATAGAATATTAAAACTCTACAACAACCTAATTTTAGTCCCTATTTTAACACAGCAGTACACAAATATTTCCCAAAAATTCTATATTTGTCCAATTGATGCTAGACCAATAGAATTAGATTCTTACTTCAATTTACAACATTTCAGAAGTGGAACCATACCCATATCTATTTTTAATATCAAGTTATGCAATTTATCAAACAGCTCACAAAATTTATCTTTCAATTAGGATTGCAACCCGATTTTGTAAATTAATAAAAACTAGACAAACAAAGTCCAAAAATTACTATTCTTGACTTCATGAAAACTAGATTCAAAGTACATAATCATAGAATCAAAAATCAATCAGGAACACCAACATATCATCAAGTTATTCAATCTACAATCTAAAACACCGAATCTGTCAACAAGTAGATTCAAACCAAAAGTCACAAAAATCATGATTTTTATATCTCTATGATCCTAAATCACCAAGGGACCATTTTATATGATCAAAACACATCTTTTTATTGTTCATACATATTTTATTACAAATATTTTAAGGGTTTTCATATCAAGAAATATATAAAACAATTTTATCATGTAGATTGTCAAGTGTATCTTGTTTGGTTTTCTTATGATTTCATGTGCTTGGATACGTTCATCCCACAATCCCAAATCAAAAAAAAGTAAATAAAACATATAAAAACATGCTTACTTTCTTGTTTCATCAACGAAGACTCCAAAACCCTGATTCAAGAATCACCAAAATCAATTATATGTATGTCTAGGGAGGAGTTTTAAAGAAAGTGTTGTTTAGAGAGAAAAATGTGATGTGTGTGTATGTAGTGTGGATTTCGGCCAAGGAAGGAGAAAAGAAAGTCAAAAGGTTTTCAGATCAAAGGTTGTGTGATCAAAATCTTATTAAAAACATATTAACTCTTATTTACAACAATTTAACTACTATTAATCAATAATAAACATTACATTAAGACTTTTATTTTATAACATGTATCATGTAAATTTTTTAATACAAGTTTACAAGGCATAACATAATATAAAGTTCATGGTACATTTTAATAATTAACATGTACATGTAACATAAGATGTATATAACAATCATTCTTGACCATTTATTACACATAACATACATATAGACATGTAGCATATGACATGTAGCATGTAACATATATTACCATTGTTCATAATGTAACATCTGACAAGTAGTGTGTAATATATATCACATTAGTTTATGGTGTAACATGTTACAAGTAGTATGTAATATATATCACACTAGTTTATATAACACGTAACATGTAGCACTTAACATTTTTTCTACCATATGTATCATAACATTTGTAACAAGTTATCATATTTCATATAATATGTATCATAACGTTTATAACAAGTTTATTATTTTAACTAATAGCACTTGTTATTGTGTTAGACCGCAAACGACTTAGACAAACTCCTGTGTGTGATTATGCGACATGGATGCTAGTTTATTGACTGAGTTAACAAAATTAACCGAGTTTAGTTAACGGGGTTAACCTACAAATGCTACATGAGTTGTTTCTATAGACTTACCGTCAGCAAATTCAACAGTAAACTTAGCATCTAACGGGGTTGGAGTTAAGTCAAATAGTTTACTAAAGGCTTTCGATACAAAACTCCTATCAGCTCCAGTTTCAAACAAAATAGAAGCAAAACAGTCGTTCACAGGGAACTTACATGTAACCACATTCGAATTGTTGCGGGCCTCGCCCGATCCAATGACTAAAGCTCTACCTTTACTACCGTTTCCATTACTGTTATTGCCTCCATTGCTCTCATTCTGCTTCAGTTATGAACAATCCTTCCTGAAGTGACCCTCCTGACCACACTCAAAGCACCCTTTCGTTCTCGCATGCTGTTTAGGAGCACCTTTACCCGCTAGGTCTTCCCTACAGTCCTTGGCCTGATGAACCAATTTACCACATCGCAAACACTTGATACGGTCGCAAAGGCCAGCATGGTGATAGTTTCACTTGTTGCACTTCGGGTACTTTCCAGCATAGCCAGTCGAACCCTGTCCGCCACCGTTGTTGTTGTTAGTGGAACCCTGATTATTGAAGTTTCGAGTGATTTCGGGTCTACGGTGGTGTTGTTGCTGTGGGGGGGTTAGATGATGAGGATCTGGTGTTGTCAAACTTTTTCTTTCGATTCCCAAAGTTGTTACCGTTGTCGTTACCCGAGTTGTCAAGAGCCTTAGAGGTGGAACCTCTAGGTGGTAATGCACCTTGGGCCACTACTTGATCCGTCAGCTTGTGAGCTATTCAGATCGCTTGCTGAATAGTAGTCGGTTTGGAAAACGTCACCATACCCTGAATCTGGGGTACCAAACCATCAATAAACATCTTGATTCTCTTACATGGCGGATCTACCATCCGCGGACACATCACCGCCAGTTCGTGGGAACGGGTGGTGTAGGCTTCAATCTCAGAAACCACCATCTTTAAAGCCAAAAATTCTGATTCCAGCTTCGAGATTTTCTCTCTAGGACAATACTCTTCCCGCATCATGTTCTTGAATTCCTCCCAGTTCATAGCATTTGCCAATTCCAACCCAAGAATCTGCACATTAGAGTTCCACCAGGTGAGGGCGGAATCTTTCAGTGTTCCAGCAGCAAACTTGACCGTACTGGCTGGTGGACAGTTGCACATCTCAAAGGCTAACTCTGCCTTCTTGGCCCAACGCATGAAACCTATGGCTCCCTCAATGCCTTTAAACAAATTGGGTTGGTGTTATCACCCTTGATGTCGTCGTCTAAGGACATGTCTGAGTGTGCATCCTCCTCAGCCGGCTCTTCATCCGGTTCTACTTCAGGTTCATCTTCATGTCATGCTGCATTCGTGGCAATTTGCACCTCTAGTGTCTCGCAACGAGCTAGAGCTACTGCTGCAAGGCTTATTTCTTTCCAAACTTTGTCCAGCAAGTCTATCATATCTAATTGCAATTTGGTCACTATCTTCATTTGCTGAACATGAGCATCCTGAACTTCCTTCATGGCTTCGGTCAGGTAGGAAATTATCTTCCTAGCCTCTACTCCATCCCCTATCAATCCAGTAACATTCACTCTCACGGAGTGCATAATGCCAACTTCATGCTCAAAACAGGAAGCGAGAGCTGCGAAAGCACGCTCCATTGGTTAGGTTAGGGGTGGTAGCGTGTTGAAGGACATAGGACAGCCCGGGAGAGGTAGTGGTGGAACTTGCTAACGGCAAACCATACACCCGATCAGACTCGGGTACCAATTCCAGTTACCGTTTTCCTCGTACACGTCTCCGGATGGGCGGTGCCTCTACGGTGCGGGGGCTGCTAGTGCAGGGACCACTCGTGGTGGTGACGAGTTGGGTAGCTGGGATTCCTTTCCTGGGGCGTGGGACACCGAGTCGGATGATGATGATGATGGTATCGACATCCCTATCGGATAAGTCGTGTATGGGTTACGCGCATATGAGTGAATGAGGTAAAGAGATAAAGGAAACGATTAACTAACTATATAATATATGTATATATGCAGTGCGTAAAATTATAACTAATGGGTCGTTGCGGTTATAGTCTAGTATGAATGAATTTCTAGTTCGCTATAACCAATGGCTCTGATACCAATCTGTCACACCCTCAAAATCCACTAACGGAGTTTTACCGTCAAAGGGTGAGAACTTACAGGATCGGAATCATTAGTTATAATCAAACACCATATTTAAAGTTTTCAAAACCAACAAGACATCAAGTCTTAAATGACATGCAGAAGCGTAAATTGTAAACCAAAAAGTTGCGGCACACAGGACGAATTAAAAACTCATGTTATCAAGATAAAAATTAAAAGAAGTTTTTAAAGCAATGGTATTTAGCGAATGCATGCCCTATACCGCGCGCCCGCCTCGGCTACCTGAGAATAACATACTAAAAGTGTCAACACAAAGGTTGGTGAGTTCACAAGTTTATACAAATAAATTAAAGCGTTTGTGTTTCCGTTTGCGTTACCAGATAGTGTTAACTCAATTATATATCAATAGGTAGCTAACCTATCAAGCATGCGTTACTAAGTGTTTGACACCGAAGCTGACTGTTTATCAATTGCCTTGCCACCATGTCAACCACGACCATGGTAACGTGTTAGCCAAGATTGCACCCACTCGACCTACAGTCGAGTTTAGAGTTGGGTGGGGTTTGTCAAACCCAGTAGTACTGCTCAACAGTAACTCGCTATTATCCAAATATTAACCGGTTCGATGTAATGAAGGACTTTAGTTGGTTTGTTTGCCACTTAGTCTTACAAGTGATATATAAAGAATAACAAAATCTAAAGCGTGGAGTATGTTATCTCCCCTTAATAAAAGCGTTTAAAAAGAGTAAAAGGGGCTGTGAAACTCACTGTTTGCAAAGATAACAAAAAGAATCCGAGAGAGGTGTGCGTCACAGAATATCCTCACTAGTGCTCTAAAACAAAATGAGAATTTATAATTATTTATACTACGAGTGAGTCCCTAGACTTAGCACATAAAACTTATGCATGAGATACGTTTCGTGTTTCGTTTGTGAAATAAGTGCGACTCGACAAACACGTTGGTGATATGCCACATGCGTGAACAAATATCGTGTCAACTGTTACTATTGTACATTACTTGTAAACTAACTCCCACAAGGGAAATTAAGTCATACACATAGCAAACATCGATCAACTATGCACTTTTCATGTTAACTTAAGTAATTCAGCAAGATTACTCTATTTCATAAATCAATACTCGTCCAATAAATCACCAAAACTCATCAAAGAAGCACACTTGAGTTAGGTTTCTAAAACTATTTTTATTATATTTTTATCATATACGATTTTCTCACAATGATCAAAACATCACAGTAAACACACAGAAGTCATTATCATGCGCAAAAGAATGTTATTTGTTATTACCGTTACATGGAAAATCCAATTAATGCAAGAAAAATTGGGTTAGATTCCTAACTCAAAATATTAACTTCCAGAACTGGAATCAACCCCATTGGTCTTGTCGTTTATGAGACATCTTAATCGCAAAACAGCCTACCAGCAGGCTTCCCGAATCAGACTTGCACAAATTGCAAACTCAAACTCTTTTACTCGTCCAAAAAGTTTTACTCGTCCAAAAATTGCAAACTCAGACTCTATAGAAACTAGACTCGACCTACTACATCATAGAATCAACAATCATTTCCAAACACAATATTAACATCGAGTTACAGTCGTCTAAACACGAATTCAAGAATCTGTCCAGCATCAGTTTTCATCAAAACTCAACATATTATTAACCTATGAACTAGTAATCATGCATACAACCCTAGCATATCAATAATCAACACATTTAACATTTAGGGTTTATGATTATCATGTTTAATCAAGCAATTAATTCAATAGAATATGCTATAGAGGGTGTTAATTACCTAGTTATCACTTTAGATTCTTCAATAAGCTTGCAAAGATGATTGTATATGTGTGTGTGTTGTGTGTGAGTTTCGGCCGATCCAAGGGAATGGAGGGACTGTCGTCATAGGGGAGAGGGAGAGGAGAGGGAGGGTTAGGGTTTGGTGATTAGTTTGTTTATATATTAATTAATTATATTACAAGTTACATATTGCACCCTAAATTTCTATTTTAGTTTAATTCTAGCATAACTAGTCAATTACATCCATAATATGATGTTATACATACAAGCACAATTTACACATATAAACGCAACACGTAATTATACCAAGTACTATGATTTCGTATACTGATTTTCGTTCGTACTTGTAAAAATTGAAACTCACCAACTAGACGTAGTTGACCCGTTTTAACTTGCTTTCAGGTGAATCCAAGTTGGAATGATTGCTACGTGATCGGTGCTAAAATCTGAAGTTGAATTACTGTAGGTAGATACGAGTATATATTAAAGAATAAGCATCCAACAGAACTGGTTATGTGTTTTCGCCTAGTTTATAAACTTAGTACCTACCAACTTAATATGATGTAAATTAGTATGTTGAATTTCTTTATAAACAATGTGGTTGATACCAATATTATCTGTTACATTACCGTATTATGCTTCCGCAACTACCTAGTCAGGGTGTGACATCAACCACGGCTATAAGTATGAAACTCTGGCTCCTATGTTTGATGAGGAGTTGCGGAATTTACTTGATGAATAAGTGGAGGATATTAAAAAGAAGATGGAGAAGAAGAACCGTGATCAGAAATTCAGGGCTTACTTAGATTTCATGGTCACTCTGAAAAGAAACTAAGCCACATGAAGAGCAGTGAATTAGAAGAGGCCTACAATGTTACAGTTGAAGCAGTTAAAAGGGATGAGTTGGAAAGGATGATGAAAGCTGGCTCCCAAACTGAAAGACTTCAGAGATTGTATGCCAAATTTTATGGGAAGTGCAGATAGCTTATTAAACATGGTTTCTCTATTGAGTTGGTCGATAGTTTAAGTAGGGAATAGGTCGAAACTCTTCATAGAAGAATATCAGGAAAGATCAACTTTGAAGCTACACCTAAAAGACCTAGAATCATGTCCCTTGCTGAGAAGGAGAAGAAGTAGTGAGAGGTGGAGCAGATAAAACTTTTTGACAGGTTGATGCTGGCTAGGGGGAGAGAAAATGAAACAAAAAAAATTGAGCAAAGAGTAAAAACTGGCTACGATAAGTCTGAGAAAGAAAATTTTGATCATGAAAACGTTGAGTCATCAAAAGCTCCTAAGGTTCCTCCGTTTGTGTTTGTAAAGGAGGAACCTGTTGAAAATTTTGAGCCATAGGTAGGCGAGATCAAGATCAAGACCCTTAAGGGCTTGATGCTTAGCAAAGGAATGTCATAAGGAGTCTTTGACAATCTCGGTAAAGATCAATTGAAACATTTAGTTTATACTAAGAAGGCTGAATGGGAGAAACTGGAGGCTAAACAAAGAGATATTTTGAATTTTCAATGTGGACCTAGGCTAGAAAGATATATCCCTATAGGTCAAATAGGTGATGAGGAGATTATCGAAATGATCACAACTCTAGCCAAAGAAGGAGAAAACTTTCTTAAGTTGATCATGTTGCCCAAGGAAATGAGCATCGCTATGTATGACAAAACTGGGCGTGTGAGGGTCTCTGCTCCTAAGAAGAAATATACTTCTAGGCCCTCAACTGTAAGTGTCCCAATACCTACCACTAGAGCCTCTCATCAGAGACAACAAAGGCCACCTTCTGAAGTGGACCTACCAAAGAGGCTATTCTTTGATTCTCAAACTGAAACACTTAAGGTGATTATGACTAGTGGTGAACTAAAGGAGTGATATTTAGAATTGACTTTTTGGAGTTTAAGAGGGAACAACTAATTGAGATAGCAACAATGAGTCTGTATGACTACCATAACAGACATAGGATTGCTGGAAGACAACAAAACGAAGTATTTAAACATCTTAGGGATCAGGCTATGAAGGGGTTCCCCATGTTGACCAAGAAGAGGAAATGGGAACTCTCTTCTTTTGAAAGGAACAAAAGGGTAAAGAGGATGATGGAGATTAGGTACATTGAAGAAACCTATAAACCGAAGACCAAAAGCAAAAACCTTCTTGCAACCATGATGGAATGCATTAGCATGAGGCGGCAGATGACAAGGCCCAGCTGTGATGTCAAAAGGAATGGAAGGATCACTCAAATTGACTATGAATCTAGAGATGGATCCTTCATTCTTCAAAATTCGGATGGACTGGCTTTGGGCATCATCAAGGAGGACACTGACTTAGAATTTCTTCATGTGGAGGACCTAGAGGATATAATTTGACGGACTCTGTCCTCTTAGCATCCTAACCACAGTCAGTTATTCATCTTTAAGGAAAGTGTCGCTGCTGTGAAGTTGGATAGAAGACAAGAAGCCTCAAGCTCAAGAAATAAGATTACTTTTCTAGCTTAGGTTTACTATGTAATGTCCATGGGACAAAATTCCAACTTGTAATATTTTTGATTATGTAATGTAATTTCCTTTTGAAATTTGATGTGTATTTTGCGAAGTGTATGTAACCTTAGAGGTGTTTTGGTACAACTGAGGTTTTTCCAATCTAGGGGAAGATTTTGGGGATGTGAAAAAGGCCAAAGGAAGATTGGAAACTTCTCAACCTCCCTGAAATCTACTAAGTATGGAAACCGAGCAATCTCAGGCTTCCCAGTAACCTTTTACTTGTCCTAGAAAGGTATTTTTCTTTCCCAGCAAGGTTATCTTCTAGAATTCCTCTTAATTGTTAAACCGAGCAAGGTTCACTTTGTCTAGCAAGGATGTTCTTCAATTCAATCAAGATTGGTTTCCTAGCAAACTCTTGACTAAAACCAAGTTAAAACCAAATCTAGCAAGGTTTATTCTTAATAAATAGTGTTCCCAGCAAGCTTGAAGGATGTTAATCAAGAAACAACTTAAAAACTTCCTCCGAGCAAGGTTCAACTCCTAGCAAAGCTACAGTTTACCAACACACTTTGTTTTGCTTAATAAGTTAATATTAACAAAGGGTTGAAGGGATTCATGAAGAACAAGTTTGCTAGTAGGACGATATCGAGCAAAGTTTGATATGGTCAAGAGGATTGATGTCTGATAGGTGAATATTTTCTAAGGAAAATATTCTTAGAAAAGTCTGCCCGGAGAACTCTTTTCCTGCACACTTCATGGTTACCAGGTCTGCTCGACAAAGATACATGCTGCCAAGGTTGCCCGAAGACATGTTTTACATTTAGCATTTATTGTAATAGGTTTAATTATGTTCCAATGATTTGGGTTTCTAAAAGGGGAATGTCAGATGTCAGGGCTAGGCCTATAAAAGGAATATTTTAGTGCACACCCTTGACACACGTGAACACCTGACAATTGTGAATATTGTGATTGACGGCAGACCATATCCTGTACGGAAATCTGCTAAAGATCCTGATATTACACCTTTATACCCTAATTGATTTATGTTTGTAACATTCGTATTATTAAATGGAAATCTTTTAAGTTATTGGTTGTGTTTGTTAATTAGTGTTCAGTGTGCAACAATTAGTGTGTTAGTATTTCAGCCATTAACATATCTATTGTTCTTCACAAATAGAAGCCGTCGTTAACCTACTTGTCAACACCTAGGTGTTTGGTTACGACTGTGTTTTATTGAGTGATCCTAGTGATAGTTTTGGGACCCACCATTCGAAATTGAAGTGGATGGCCAAAGGTTCGTTTCTTTCCTCTTTCTTGTTAAACCTCATGATAACATAGAAAGGTGCGTTTTCGGTCAAACAAACAATGATTACCCCAAATTGTGTTGCATAAGATAGGAATTAGGGATACAAATAATAATGGTAAACATGGAAGTTGGCTCCCATTTTCAACGGGGTTTCCGATTGGTGAAACAAGTCAAGCGGCTTCAGATGTTTGTAGTTGTCTTGCCTCGCGCGAAACGTTATGGCTTTAGCCTAGGCATTTGACACTATCACTTGCTATAGAAATGTAGTCATTAGGTCGGATAGGAATCTTATGTAAGAAACTAATCACTAGTCACCATGAAAAGATTTATAATGTCCTCCGCTCTAGCGGGCATTTGGGTTCAAGTCCAACATCGAACACGTAGATTTGGAAAATCTCTCGTCTAGAGCGAGTAGATCGTATCTAGGTTGTAAGGTAGCACTTGTCTCGACCTCTTTAATGTGAATACCGATTTTGGTTAAAGCGAATATAACTATGATTAAGGTAGGATGTTCGGTTAGTGATCTGGTGCCCAACATCAACATAACGTTAGCGTTTATATAATGGTGTGCGCAGCTAACCCATCACACTAATAGCACATCTCCGGTGGTTCTCTTTACCGAAGCTAACCAATCCATATTTTTCCAATGCCAAATGTTACACATAAATTATTCTTCTCCGCTTTAGGCCAAAAAGATGAGTATTGGTTTTCTACCTAAGATAGACCAATATGAATCCATATGAATAATTGGATGGTCGGTTACTCGTCGTTCCTTGTGAGTTACAGATCTAAAAATTTCGAATAATATGATAGAGGAGGGTTTTGATGATGAACGGTCTTTCACCAACTGACATGACTTATTCACGTTAACTATTTGGTCCTCAGTCGTGTGGTATTAGGTACCCTGGAAATAGAAAGTTGTTGTTGCTTAAACTTTGTTCCTAGGGGGAAATAGAAGGAATAATGAGGATATGGTTATCTGGGTTTCATTCAAATTAAGGCTTGTCACGGTCGAAGTTATTATCGGAGGTTGTTCGTCTATTGGAGTGTATATCCATCACCTTGCCCTTTGTTTACTAGAAAAAAAGTTCATCCAAATGTCTTGTTAGGGTTATACTCGTTGATGTATTGAAGTTTAGGTTTGAGATTTACCACTTCTTTATTTGCGTGCAAGCTGTTGGCGATAGTGGGTTCAAGCGTGAATTAATGGAAAATTGGAAAATCAAATTAGGTTCCTTCATGAGGGCATTCAATAATACTTAGGCTATTCGAGGCTTGACTCAAACTAGGGTGAGTTAGTGTTGGAGGTTTTGTAAGGCAAGTGAGTCGTTGTTACTATAGGCACATGAAATGAGTTCTACTATTATCTTTCACCATCGATCAAGGCGTTACTTCAGACGATTAAGAATTGTTGCTCCGAGGACAAAAATTTCTTGATAAAGGATCATAAGGAATTACTAAATCACTACGGAGATACCATTAGATATATGAGATAAGAGAATGATTTAATGCTTTATGACCTGTTCCATAACTAAGTTAGCGAGTTCCATGAGGGTTGAGGTAGGACCATACTAGTAGCTAATTCATGGGCCAAGATGAGGCGGGTGATTAATGTTGGCGTTTAAAAATATTGGCAAATGAAGGGTCTTAAAAATATGGGGGTTATGGTTCAATCCGTGCGTAAGGGTAAATTCTTATTCAAAGTCATTGCATTCTAGTGAAGGTTCGATGGTTTATTTTCTGTTTCCAATGCCCTCGAGAAAATGGAATTATCTTATGGAAAGGTCTTATTATAGAGTTTGTCATGGTCGGGAAAAAAATTTCAAGTTAAAATGGGAGTTAACAAGTGGTGAGGGTAAGTATATCTACAGGAACTTTTAGCTGGGGTGCGCAAACTTGTGTAGGTTTGCAAGGGGTTCATAAAAATTTTCATATATACTAAGGTCTTGCTACAAAACACTAGGGAGGTTTTCAATTCAGATGATTTCCGTAACAAAGTTTGGAAAGGATGTCTTAAGCTTGCAAAAATAACTTACATATTGGTAACTAAAACATCAAATTTTATCAGGATCCATCTTCAATCGTCTATTCGCTCCCCTCTGTTACATAACATGCTCAACGATGCCAACTAGTGTTGGACGAGTTATGAGGGCTTCCATCAATGGTGGAAAGTTAGGATTGAGATTCACGGACAATAACCACACAATAAGATTAATCAAGATTAACATGCACCATAAATTATTATTAAGTGTGCACCCAAAATAATAATTCGGTTTACATGATATTGGGATGAGAAAAGACTGAAGGAAGATTGGAATCTTCTCAACCTCCGTGAAAATGGCTAAGTATGGAAACCGAGCAAACTTGGGCCTCCCAGCAAGATTCTACTAAGTCTAGCAAGGTATTTTGCTTTCCCAGCAAGGTTATCTTCTAGAATTACTCTTAAGTGATAAACCGAGCAAGATTCACTTTGTCTAGCAAGGTTGTTCTTCAAAGTCAAGCAAGGTTTGTTTCATAGCTAACTCTTGACTAATCCAAGCTAAAACCAAGTCTTTTGGTAGATCTAGCAAGGTTTATTTATAATAAATAGTGGTCCCAACAAGCTTGAAGGAAGTTGATAAAGAAATTACTTAAGGACTTCTAAACAAGCAAGGTCAACTCAGATCAAGCTACAGTGTTACCAGCACACATGGGTTTGTTTAATAAGTTATGTTAACAAAAGGTTGAAGGGATCTCTAAAGAAAAAGTTTGCTCATTGGACTTTATCGAGCAAAGTTTTATATGATCAAGAGGATTGAAGTTTGCCAGATGAATTTTATCTAAGGAAAATATTCTATCTAAAGATTGCCCAGAAAAATGTTACACAACAAAATTAACGGTTACCAGGTCTACTCGCTAAAAGACAAAGCTGCAAAGCTTGCCCGAAGACCTGTTTACACTTAGCATTCATTGTAATACGTTTAAATATGTTTTGTTTCAATCATTAAGATTTCTAAAAAGGGAATGTCATGTGTTAGGGCAGGCCTTTAAAAGGAATATTTTAGAGCACGCCTATGACAGACGAGAAAACAATGGACCAAAGTGAATATCTTGATTTGACGGTTGTCTCCCTCCTATACAGAAAACTGCCATAAAACCTGACATTCCACCTTTAAACACTAATTGATTTTCATTGTATCCGTCATAATATTAATGGAAATATTTTGAGTTAATTGTGTGTGTCTGTTACTCTCAGGTCTGTTGAGCAACATTTATAGTATTATTGAATCCGTCTTTAATATTCTATTGTTCTTTCCAAAAATAGCAAGTCGTTAACCTTCTTGTCGACACTTAGGTGTGCGTTACGACATTGAGTGTATGAACTATTGATTGAGACATACGGGACCGAAAAGTGGTATCATAGCTTTTTATTACTATTTTTGAAGAACTGTTGCTGAATATTGCTTATTTTGAAGAAGAAGAATGACGTCAGCTGACAACTATTACATTGGTGTCTGACGTCAGCTTCCCAGTTTTTCATTTTTCATAGATCTACAATATTGTTGAGGTTTAAAAGTGTTTTCTTACTCATATCTATATATCAGTGTTTTTATCTTTGTTATAGATATTGCTCTAATTCGTCCAGATATATCAGATCTGAGGATTTTGTCCACTGGTCTAATTATTTTTCAAAGAGTGTTTAAGTGTTTATTTACATTTATTATGTTTTCTTTGTTTTTCAAAATATTTTTTAAAAAAATACCAAAAATATATCTGGATCATTGGATAAGCAAGAGGTTTCTACTAACTATAATTTGTCCTAAATTTTCAGATTTGGTCACATATTTTCAAATAGTACATTTAAGTCGGATTTTAAGTTCCTATTTTACAATCTATGTTTATCAATAATATGAACAATCAAGTTTATAATTTTCATATGAATACTTATCAAAAAACACTTTAATTTTCCAGATTTAAACTAATATCAATGAGTCATTTAAATCATCAAGTTCATACATTTCAAAATTTCCTAAGTGTTTATTTGACAAAGTTTCTTATTATGGAAATTTTCAACTCTTGATAACCTTTTCACACAATCTTTTCAAACATTATCAAGTGGCAAACTTGTTTATTTCAATCAACTAGTTTGATCTAGATTTCATGCATCTTATGATTCTATTCAAGTTTTAATCTCTTGGTATTTACTTTTCCAAAGTTTCCATTCCTAGTGAGTATATATCAAACATTTCATGTATTTATGGTTTTGATCACAATTCAAGTTTGTATGAATTTCTAACATACAACCTATTCATTATTCATCCAATTAAGTCAATTATTCTTTTAACATATTATTTCATAAACCTCTAACATGCATCCTATCAATTAATCATCCATTTCAACTATTACAATCCAAATTTCATATCACAAATAATCATTTGTCAAAATTGTTACAAGTTAACAATTAAAGTTTCCTTATTTAGAAATCTAGCAAATTTAACAATGTTCAAGTTTCATCCTTTTAATTTTATAACTTTGGTGGTTCAATCTAACATGCATCCTATTTCATTTCATCCTATTCTTACCAATCTCATTAATTTATCCATTATATAAAAATACCAAATTATCAATCTTTAAATATATCATTATCCATTTTGTGATTCAAACTTTTCCAAGTAATCAAAATCTCATTCTAACATCTAACAATTATCCATGCAAATAAAAAATTCAACTTTATGATGAATGTATGTATGCAAGAGTGGTTTTAATTCTTTCACCCAGATACACACACAGACATTCATGGCACACACATGCACATACATACATATACACGGTTCACACATACAGAAACCCAAACCCATAACCATCAATCCTTCAATCCCAATTCCAACCCAAGAACATCAAATCTAGCTTATGGAATCATAAAATTTTAATTAAAATCTCTACTTACTGAGGTTTTTGATTATGGGAAGATGAGAATGATGATAATATGAGTGTGATTATGATGTTCTTCTTTTCTATCCTTCCTCCCTAGCTAATTGATCCTCCTTGATTTTTAATTAACCTTCCATGGATTTTATGTGTGTGTGGGTGATAATATGGATTTTGAAGATGATGGTGGAGTGGTGGTGGAGGGTGACGATTTTAAAGAGAGAGAAAGGAGGGAGTAGTGTGGTGATGTGGGTAATAGGGTGATGTTGTTTGAAGGTTTGTTTAATCCAATACATGAATCTAGGTTTAGGTAAGGTGATGATGATATTTGCATGGTGGATAAGTGGATGTGAGTTGTTAAGAGAGGGGGAGGGGGAAAGGGGACGGTTAGGTGGAGGGGGGTGGGGTAAGGGTTAGTAAATAATAATATATATTGTATATTTTAGGTAATAAGGTTTAACGTAAAGCATAATTTATCTAGTCCAACGAAGTCCGTTTCCGATAATTTTTGTCAGACTTAGAGCGAAACTAGATTACAGTCAATGTCTTCCTAATAACTTAGTTTTCTGAAAAACATGATGTCGGGCTCTCACACTGTCCTCTACTGGATTTCGGTTATTTATTTTCTAATTTTTGCGATTCGAACCTTCTAAAATTAAGTTTATATATTATCTCGACTACTTTAATATATATTTTAATTTTTCAAGATTATTTAACCCCTTTAATGAATTATTTACTTTCTTACTTTTTACCCGGGGTCATTCCACGTCAGATTCGTTACGTGGCTATTTTTGCACTTTTTGTTGACTTTGAAACATATAGATCACTAATTAAGAACATTTTTCTCATAATGATGAAATTTTATTGCTAAACATGATTTATTAACGGAAATTTTTGGCAAATGTTACAAAAAGTTTGTTAAAAAACGGGTCGTTTTGGTTGTTTCAGGTTATATTTTAGCTAAAAAACGGTTCGTTTTAGCAAAAATATAACCCGAAACAACCCAAAATGGCCTGTTTTTTTAACAAACTTTTAACCCGAAACAACCCAAAACGGCACGTTTTTGAACAAACTTTTAACCTGAAACAACCAAAACGGCGCGTTTTTTGACAAACTTTTAACCCGAAACCACCAAAACGAACCTTTTTTTAGCAAAATTTAAACCTGTAACAACCAAAACGAACCGTGTTTTAGCAAAAATGTAACCCTAAACAACCCAAAAGGGCCCGTTTTTTAGCAAACTTTAAAACCGAAACAACCAAAACGAACCGTTTTTTACCTAAAAGTTAACCTGAAACAACCCAAACGGCCCGTTTTTTAACAAACTTTTAACCCGAAACAACCCAAACGACCCGTTTTTTTACCTAAAAGTTAACCCGAAACAACCAAAACGGCCTGTTTTTTAACAAACTTTTAACCCAAAACTACCCAAACGGCCCGTTATTTAACAAAATTTTAACCCGAAACAACCCAAAAGGACCGTTTTTTACCTAAAAGTTAACCCGAAACCAACAAAACAAACCATTTTTTAGCAAACTTTAAACCCGAAACAACTAAAACGAACCGTTTTTTTAGCTAAAATATAACCCGAAACAACCCAAAACGGGCCGTTTTAGCAAACTTTTAACCCGAAACAACCAAACCGAACAGTTTTTTACCTAAAAGTTAATCCGAAACAACCATAACAGCCCGTTTTTTAACAAACATTTATCCCGAACCCCAACCGCAACACATTGAAGACAAACAATTTTTTTATATATATAACACGAACACAAAATACATATATCAAAATACCCGAATTATAAACTTCAGGATTTTACATACATAACATACTAATAACTTTTCACCCGAATTATAAACTTCAGGTTTTTACAGAGGTAGGTGACAGAGAACCTGCCCAAGTTGCCACGTCCGGTTGAAATTAAATCTGTTTTGGCCTGCAAATGTGGCCAAAACACGAACCAATAATTCCCGATTCCGGACCCGGAATCGGAGATTGACTTCAATTGGCACACCAAAAACGGCCCGATTGAAGCTCAGGTTGATGGTGAGAACCATTGTAGAAGGGAAGAAGGTGCGACGGGGAGAACCCGAGTGCCGAGAAGTGACGGGAAAAAGGTGTGACGGAGAGAATCCAGGTGCCGAGAAGGTGCGAAGGGAAGGTGTGACGGTGGAGGTGGCTACGGTGGATGGTGGCTATGGTCGAAGGATGGGAGGAAGTTGAAAAGAAATCGGCCGGCGATGGAAGTGTATATATATATATATATATAGAGAGAGAGAGAGAGTGAGAGAGTGGTTGGTGTGGGGAGGAAGGAAGGAAGTTGAGAACATTAAGGAAAAGAAGGAAGGAGGGGAGAAGGATGGGAGGAGTAGGGTGGAAGAAAGAAGAAGAAAATACTAGGTGATCAGACTGCCATATTTCCAGGCAAGCTGGTTTTTTCAAGCTTTTGAAAAATAAATAATCAGAAGGGAACAGACTGACCGGCCAATTTTGTATTTGTAAAAAGTCTAAAACACCTCCTTCTCAACTTTCATTAACGGAAATAAATGACGGAAGGGCACAGATTGTTCCACCCAAATATCACAGACGTCCGTAATGCGCAATTTCGTTTTTCAGTGGCTATTTTGTGTCACGACGATATATTTCAGGTAGGCAAATTGGAATTTTCTCTTTTCTTCCATTAGTAATGATAACTAACACGCAGTTGGTACTAATATCGTTACTTGGTAGCAAAATTCCGTGACATTGGATTATAATTAACCCTTCCATTCGTTAAATTGAACTGAACCTCATTGGTGCTCACAGCACTAGAGCTTCTCAGTAAGATTGAATCATTTGATCTTACATAGTTATCTCGATTACATTCACATCTAAGTTTAGATAATTACTTACATGACATGCGTCAAGCATATCCATACTAATGCTCAGTCTTATTCATATGATACACTAATTTTGTGATGTTTAAAGAGTTGAAAATTCATTAATTTGGTATCTTTCAATTAATAAGTTGGTCTAATGTAAAGGGATCCCATCCTTGTTCCTATTAACCACCATTGAATTTACTTTTAAGTTGTATTGCGTATATACACAAATTTTATCATTCCCTCATATAACATCATAGTGTTGCCACTTCAACAAATTATGATGGTTGTTGTAGACAGGAGTGGATCAATGTTTTATTTTGTCTACGCTTACTTGCAATTAAAGATGAGTATAGTCTCGTATGACTTAGGCTCGAACACAAAAATAAGTGCAATTCACTAATGTTCAACGGAAAGTCGACCTATTCCTTAGCTAGAGAAACATTAAGTAATATGGAATGAATGAGTTATCAGTACAATTTTCAAAGTTATATTGTGACTTATACTTCTTAGGAGGCTACGTAATCGAAGAATCATACTCTGAAGTTTTTTGTACTAACAAATCATCATTGTGAAAATTTGAGCACTCTAATGAAAATGTGTGCTTGGTGTGCTAAGATAGAAATAATAAATATATATTTAAGCACAACCAATCATATGTTGAAGGGTATACAATACTTTTGACACTAGAGATCAAATTTTAATCGGATGCTTGTATTGTGAAGTCATATTAAGTTATACCTAGTACTTATGCTGTAACAAAGTGTGATAGTAGTTCACGAACAACTCAATGTAATCAATTGATCACCTATACCATTCCCTGGTAAAGTGTATATATACGAACCATGTTTATAAACATAGTCATGACAAACTATATATAGTCATGCTGAATTGTATATTTGGTGATGTTGAACTATGTGAAACACTTACCTTCCATAATTGATCCTAATTGCATTCTTGAAAACCATTAGTGAGTAACAACTTCTTGTCAATCAAAGATAGCGTTAAGGTGGTATCCTATGTATATTCATCAACTTCATATTCTTCGAATACCGTGCAACGTTTGCAACCGAAATATTCTAAGATCCTTAATTATTATTGTAGCTACGTCTACAAATTCTTTGACCCTACTGTGACATCATTTCCGCTATTAAGCTAAGGTTTTTGGGGTGTGACATTTTGGAACAAGATATCAATGATACAAATCATGAATCAAATATCACTTTAGATAAAGTTGTACAAACTTCCTTTGTTGAAAGAATTGATCCACCTAAAAACATCATTGGAGATATTCATGAAAGAGTTACCAGAAGTGAATCTGAATCTGCAAACACTTGTTTGTACTCCTGCTTCCTATCCCAAATTGAACCCAAGAACATTGTTCAAGCACTAAATGACAATAGTTGGGTGGAGGCAATGCCAGAGGAGTTGACACAATTCAGATATCTGCAAGTATGGGAACTTGTATATAAGCCAAGAGGAAAGTATGTTATTGGTACCAAGTGGGTTTTTAGAAACTAAAGGGACAAGAGAGGGATTTTAATGAATAATAAAGCAAGACTAGTTGCACTAGGCTGCTTACAAGTAAAAGGAATTGATTTTGAGGAAGTATTTGCACTAGTGGCAAGGCTAGAAGCTATGAGAATCTTCTTAGCTTATGCTGCTTCAGAGATTATTAGAATGTTTCAACTGGATGTTAAATCACCTCTCCTAAATGGAAAAATTGAAGAGGAGGTGTATGTTAATCAACCTCCAGCTTTGAGGATCCTGAGTTTCCAAATAGAGTCTACAAGTTAAACACAGCTCTATGGACTACATCAAGCTCAACGAACTTGGTATGATGAGTTATCGAACCAACTGATTGTCAATGGCTTTCAAAGGGGAGAAATTGTCTCAACCCTCTTCTACAAGAAAAGAGGGAGAGATTTACTCCTACTTCAAGTGTATGTTGATAATATCATCTTTGGGTCTACAGATGAACAAATGTGTTTGGAGTTTGAAGAAGTAATGAAGTCAAAATATTGCATGAGCTTTATGGGAGAAATGAATTTATTTCTTAGATTGCAAGTTCATCAAAAGAAGGACGAATTTTCATTTTTCAATCAAAGTATGTGCAAGACAACTTGAACGAGTTCAAATTCCAAGATTTGAAGACTGCTTCTATTCCAATGGACACTCATGAGAAGATGATAGCTGATGAAAAGGGGGAGCCTGTTGATGAACATGAGTACAAAGCAAATATTGGTTCACTAATGTACCTAACTACTTCAAGGACAGACATTATATTTGTTGCTTGTGTGTGTGCAATATTCCAATCCAGTCCAATAGTGTCTCACATGATTGCTGTCATGAGAATTTTTAGATATTTGAAAATAAGACCTGATTTAGGGATACGGTTTCACACCCCGAAAATCTTAATTAAGACAGCGGAAGACATTGACCAAGTCTCTCGGGTGGTGACAGACGTCGTTTCAGCCAATCACATTTATGAAAAAATTTCAAACGAAAGTTGAAATTATTTATCTATCAAAGTCATTACATGTTTCATATTACAAGATTGTTATTCAAATTACAAGTTTAACATAAAGTAAACATTTTTCAATCAAACACACATCAATATTTTCCTGCTCTCTTCGCGAAGCTTCTACACTTCATTTTAATTACCTGAAAAGCATATTAAAATAAACGTCAACACGGATGTTGATGAGTTCTCTTTATTGAAAATAATATATATATATATATATATATATATATATATATATATATATGTGTGTGTGTGTATATACATATATATATATTATAATGAAAATAAGGAAATCACAAATTCAATATAACTCATCATGAGAATCGTAATAAACAATATTATACCAATTTATCGAGAAATAACGTAAACGAATACATATAAATTCTTTCCATACCATGGTTCAACAACCATTCTTTTATCATCTATTACCATAAGCAACGGTGGTGGCCTTTTCCTACCGTTCTTTTAACATGGTAATACCATTTATCAACATTCGAACTTGCCACAAAAACGAAGCATTTTATCTTTTAAACAAATCGTACTGTTGTAGACGAGCAAAGAATACAAGTGTATGACTATCAAAGTTGATAATATTCCCATATATAACCCAAAGCGATTGGAAATGGGGGGCGTCACCAAGATAGATCTACCAATATTACAGTGCCCTTATAAATTTGGTTAACAGTTATTTAACCAATTGTTGACTAATCCCACTTTTTAAATGGTTTGTAAAATAAATGCTTTATAACCACTTAAATAATAAATATCGATAAGGAATATGCTCTTCCCCCAAAACACAATAAAAATATTTCGAAAACGAGGGGTTGATAGAGAAACTAACCTTTGGTAGGTACAACGTTAGATATATCCGAACACTTGGTGTCATATTATTGTAGTACACGTGTTTAATAATATATGGGGATAGTGAGTATGGGGTTGTCATTCACCCAAGTTAGATGCAAAACTATATCAAAACTACGTAGTTTTGATTAAATCTAATTAAATCCCTTATTTTCCATATTTCCTTTTTATCATTCTAACCCTAATTATTCCTCCATCGATGCTTCTTCTACACCGGCCATCTTCTTCTTTGACCCTCCATTGAAGTAAATGATTAAGGTTAGTGAAAAACGAATCCTAAAATAATTACTAAACCCTTATTTCCCTTATTCCCCTCCATCAAAATCGATCCTCTAAGGACCTATCTTCTATCTCCTACATCATGTTCTACCAAGGCGAGGATCTGCAACAAGTTTTCGTAATTGCAACTTATTGCGTCTTTTTCAATGAGTGCATCATGTCCGTCCCACATCCCTAAATTGATTCAATCAGGGTCAAGTTTATATTAGGATAGAAATGGAGGTCGTCTCTAATTTATGAATGAATTCAAAGCTCTTTTCTATTTTATTATCTAGTTCAAAGTTTATAAAAATTGTTTGTTTTCTACTTGTTTAGATTGAAAATGGAGTCCATACTCATGTTTTTTTTCTTCAAATTGTTGCAGAAGCTGATGTAAGACAAACTATACCAAAGTTGAAGTTATTTAGTTTTAGAGATCAAAACATAAAGCCATGGATGGTAGAAGAAAATCTACCACATGTTTGCTTTGCAGTATCGTTGTTTGGGTTGGGTCTAATTAGTTTAGTTCGACGATAGCTAAAGTGGAATGTGAAAAAAAAAGTCGAAATTGACTTTGTTTTTCGTGGGTCAAGCCTGATCAGAGTCTATAATTTGATTAGAAATGTTATAACTTTGTTTTTCTTACAATGGCATACTTAATGATTTTAACGAACTGGCATTGATCTCTTTTTGTTATCTTTTGATCTGTTTTTGTATTGTTATAACGAACTGGCATGGAAGAATGACTTCTTTTATACCTCAATGCCCAAGGATATGACAACAACAATAATGAATACAACAATGAAAAACATAACAAATTATCCTAATGATCAGAGCTAAAAAAAAGACTCGACTCAAAACGAGACGAGCGAACGCAATGTTCAACTAGGCTACATTGATATTAGTAACATCTTTTTACACAAACACCATAAATTAAATACCTCCAACAATAGCCCATTACCATGTACAACTTAGAGAAGTCACTTACAAGTTCTTTAACATAATTTTTTAGTTTCACAAAAAGGAAGAGATAACTTAATGAGATTAAGACCAATATGGCAAAAAAAAGGATGAATCTGCATATGTTATTGTTAACAACTAGTTGAATACATATTTATGTCTGTTATATTTATTCCTTTTCACTTTTGTAGGACATACCAACCACATATTACTGTGTAAAATTGGCCCATAATTTGTCAAAATATAGTGTATGAGTATATATAAACATCAGTGATTTCACATCATGATCCATAATATTCTGATTAACTTAATTATTGTGGCATATTAAGCTTGAAAATGCAGTTTTGGCCATTCAAGCAAGAAACTTGATAAAATAAATAGGGTGTCGTTTATGACCCGTTTCATACTTATTCTCTATATTACAGACCCGTTTTCATCTAAATATCTATATTACTGATCTATTTTATCTAAATATATATATTTTGGCCCGTTTAACATTTAACCATTGTATTTTGACTCGTTTCACTTAAATTTCTATATTCTGACCCATTTCAATTTAAATGGTGCATTTTCACATGTTTAATTTTTAAAATTTCTCCCTTTTGACCTATTTAATTTAGAAGTTGTTGCATATTGACCTGTTTAAATTTAAAGTTGGTGCATATTGACTAGTTTAAAGTTAAATTGCTACATTTTATAAAAATAAAAATAGATCCACTATCTGAATACATCATGAAAAAAAGAAACCAAAATCTTAGAATCTGCTCAACTTATAAATAAATAATAGAGTAATTAAATAACCATAAACGTTAGATGTATCTTCCGGCCTATCCATAAATCATCCTTCACGTTCTAGTAAAGGCTCCTTCTCCAGAAAGAAAAAATTAATTATTTGAATTATATCAACTAAAAAAGCTGGTCACTAATTATTAACAAACGTATATCTTACCTTCCTTTTCGGGCATTCGCTAATGTATTAAATGGTGCATCTAGGGAAGATTTGATTCTAGTTGCATTTTTGGGACGACCTTTAGTTTTAGCATTAAATGGTGCAACATGAACAGAAACTTGAGGCATCATATTCACTTGCAAACTTTCCACATTGGATTCCTCGAGGGAAGATTTTACTCCGGTTGCACTTTTAGGACGACCTTTGGTTTTATTATTAACTAGTGGATCACGAATAGAAATTTGAGGCATCAAGTTTACTTGTGAACTTCTCGCATTAGAAACTAGTGAAGCAATCTCAGACTGTTTTGACTTTGCTCGAAAGCTTTGTTCTTCTAAAAAGTCAACAACATGGTATTTAGTTTCCTTATCTCAGATAGAGAGTCTCTTGCTTGTTCGGTCACTTTTCAAAAATTTTGATTGAACACACCATAAAGTTAATGCACTGACCTCATTCCCACTATGTATCTCTTCGACCCCAATAGTGCAATCGGTCAACTTATATCTAGTATCAAGTGTCATCTAGGAAAATAAAATGATCAGGGAGGGTTTGGACATTTTTTTTCTTCAATACGTATAAGATATGCTTGCATAACATCCCATATGTTTCAAACTTTGAACATTTGCAAGTAACATCTAACTTATCTGAGAGACGAAACTTAACATTTCTCCCATATATTTTGTCAATATTTAATTGTCCAACCTTATAGCTGATTTCTTCTAAACTCTTGCTTATTGTCTCATGAGTTTTATTGAAGGTAACTTGGGTCCATTCATTCATGAATACTTTAAAGAGTTGTTTAGTGTAACGTGAACCTACTTTTGCCTCTATCAGATTCACAGAAGAAAAATTCGGCTTAGAATTCATGCATCTGAAGTCTTCATCTTCTTCGGCCGCCCTTAGAGCCTCAACAACTTTATCATATTGTACTACAAACTCATTAAACATGGTATTTAAATTCACATATCCATCAAAAAAAGAATGAATGATCTCGCTTCTTCCTCTTGATGTCATGCCAGCAAAAAAACAATCTTTCAAGAAGGTTTTAGCCCATAATTTGCACATAAAGATTCCCAACGAGTTTCAAATTCTTCAATTATATCACTTTTTTTCCATTTTTTGTGATCCTCCTCAAAGTCACTATAATGAAATTTAAGACCTCGAAGATGTTCAGTTCATGTTTCTTAATATGCCATGAACAATAACGATGTCGAGTGTTTGGAAAAACTGGTTTGATTGCATTGCAAATAGCTTAGTCTTGATCTGTAATTATTGTTGATGGATGCTTACCAAACATGCACTTTATGAAAGTTTGTAATAACCATTCAAAAGTATCTTGCTTTTCATTCTCCAAAAGTGCACCACCAAAGAGTATAGACTGGACATTATGACAAACCCCAACAAATGGTGCAAATGGCATCTTAAATTTGTTAGTCATGTACGTGACTTAGAAACCACAATGTCCCTAAATTTTAAATATGAGTCTCTTGATCTCCCGTCAGCCAAAAATAATATTTCGTGGAGACTCATCATCAAACAAATCCACAACAAAGTAAAGGTTAGGATTTTCTAGTAATTTATTTTGAAAATGTTTAATAAGCCCATAAAACTCCTTACCTTTGTATTGTTTTCGTTGATCAGCTAAGACGTTGGAACGTTTCTTTGATGTAACTTCATTTTCATGTGGATTTTTCATGGTATTTATTACTTTCTTGATTTGACAAGGTTTCAACCCAGATTGACTCATTCCGCCATTAGAGATTTGCAAACCAATGAGCGGTGAAACTTCCCATGAGACCAGTGTTCCATTACTTTAGTGGGAGTAACAGTCCGTTCATGATTGTGTGAATCATTAAAAATATCCACGAATCATTTCCCATCTTTACCTTTTGAAATCTGAAGACATGCTTCACATCCGGTCCTGAAATCTCTGCGGCGTTTTTTAACATCTTCTATGGAATTTTTGACGCTTCAAATATTTAAAACCTTCTTTGTTGCATACATAGTATTTTCGGTAATGCTCATTTGTTTTCTTTTTTATGAGCCGTATGAATACGTATTCCAAATCCATGTGAAAACGCATAGCGATTGTAGAAATCATAAGCATCATCAGGAGTATCAAAAACCTTTCCCTTTATATCATTAGCCTCTTTCTCATAGATAGAATCAATGTCTGTTTCAAAATCCTAATCACTATTAATGACCAAAAGTCGTTCTAAATCAATACGATCAATTAAATTTTTTTCAAAAGCTTCCTCATTGACATCTAAATCTATTGGTGTATCTGTCATACATCAATTGATATTTAATTGATGTCAAACAAATTACTAGTATGAAAAAAGTATACAATAAAAAATAATATATAAAATTGGAGAAACATATTCTTCACGATAACAAGAAAGTGAATATTAATTAAAATTGATAATAATGATGAAGCACACATAAAAGTGATACAATAGTAATCATAAAAGATGTTTTGCAAACCCTTTTCACATGCAGTAGTGAACATAAAAGATGTTTTGCAAACTTTATTCACATGCAAATCAGCAAACAGTTTCGTAATTCTGTTAAATTATTTTAGGACTCGTTTTTCACTAACCTTAATCATATACTTAGAGGGTCAAAGAAGAAGATGGCATGTGTAGAAGAAGCATCGATGGAGGAATAATTAAGGTTAGAATGATAAAAGGAAATATGAAAAATAAGGGATTTATTTAGATTTAATCAAAACTATGTAGCTTTGATATATTTTTGCATATAACTTATATATATTTCAAGTTGTTAGCTCAACTTAAAATATTTCATATAAATGTTTTAGTTTTCTTTTAATGCTTATTTTTATCTTTTTATTAGTTCAAGTTCGAATGATGACTTTTAGTTGTTTAAATATAATTTTCGTTTGCACACAATCACGCAAGATCCTAACTTATATGTATACTTATCTTAATTAGCAACTAGCAAATATACATGTATACAAGTAAACACAAAATATTAACAAATATCATACTTTGTACCATACTAGCAAACTATTATAATCTTTAATAATATATATAAATTTATATAAATATGTTTTAGTTGCTCGAATATTATAAAATTATAAGTTTTATTCTTATTGTGATTATGGTGTCGTTTTGTCGATTTTGGTCGGTTTTACCAGTGGTGAACCGGTTAACTTTTCGTGAAGATTTGAGTTTTAAATTGTTAAAAATACTTTTTATATCGATTTATTCAAGTTTTATTAGTTTTTCAATAAAAATGATATGGTTTCTATTTTTGTTTCAATTTTCTAGAAAAAAATAATTTTAACGTTTTCGTGTCGTTTTTCGCGACACGAACCGTGTAGGTTCAAGCTTTGCTATATTGAATTTTCTTATACTTTAACTTATGTTAAATATAAGAATTCTATGACTTTAGAAGTTGTTTTAAAATAGTGCCGAAAATACATGTCGGATCACGTTAAAATTCGAACTTTCTGACCGTTAATGTTACCGACAAGCTATTTAAGTCATAATATCAAAACTAAATCATTTTATACGGCAAACATACAAATAATTTACCATCACTTTCATGTTTGATCATATAGCATCAAATATCCACATTAAACCAATTTCTCAACTAATATGTTCAAGCCTTAATTTCAAATTTCAATCAACACATGAGCATGTTATTTCTATTACGTTAATATGGTGTTTATGCATCAAATTCTTCATACCATAACAATTTATAACATGTTCCTATTTTATCCTACCATCATCATCTAAACAATAATATTTTTAACACTTCAAACAACAAAGTTTCCATAATTAGCAACTAGGTTATATTTACCACCTTCATTCAACTCAACAATTTTCATGATAATGCTTACTAATACAATTCTAATTATAAGCCCTTAACCATTAATATATCCATGTGTTCAATAATCAAATAAATTATTAAACAATATGCAACAATTCAAAAAGTTTCCTTTATTAGTAATAAACAATTCATCATAATCTAACTTTGTATATTTGTCTTGGAACAAGCAAGTCATAATATTTTTAGCATATAATCTATCATGAATATTATCTTCAAGTTTTATTAATCATTTTCACGATCATCAATTTATCCAAGTATTCAAATAAATCCCCAAATTGCAAATTTCAATCAATGAACAATCTTTTATCAATCTCTATCTAAATCCACTTTAATTCTAGGAGATTAATATGCTATGACTACATTAAACAACTATTTGATTATTAGTTAAGCAAAAAATTCATTTTAACATTCAAACTCACTTATCAAAATAATCCATGTTCTTCCAAAGTTTTTTAATCAAGTAGTATTATTATCAAATCCAAGTGTCATAATCCATTTCAATAATACAAGCAAGCTTATTACCATGAGTGTATGTATGTATGTGGGTATTCAACACTCCTCACACAAACACCACACAGACACACACACACACACACACACTCACGGATTAATCACACACACACAAGCGTTCACTAATTTTTTTTTCTTAGGTTGACTCTAACCCATTTGTGTGAAACATTACTTAATCAAATTTTATTAACCAAAAATTTACTATATATCTTACCTAGGATTTTGAAGAAACTAGTAAAATGATGAAAGAAATATCTTGTATGTGGGTGTTTCCTAGCTTCCTAGCTAGATTCTTGCGTCCAATAATACTTAATCTTCCATTGTAGTGTGTGTTCTTGATCAAGTAAGATTGTGATTTGGGTTGATGGTGGTGTAAGGGAGTGGTGGTGGTGGTGCCGTGATTATATTGAAAGGATGAGGGAGACTAGATTAGTGGGTTGTATACCAGGTTGGCACACCATATTTATAAGTTTATGAGGACATAGTTTTGCAAGTAAACTATGCGTGGTGGCCAATGGTTTACGTGTTATGAATTTTAGCTAATCAGACGATAAAATAATGAAAATGGTTAAGGATTGAAAGATAGAGTTAGAGGGACGTGAGTTCCCTGTTACCTTCTATGTGATGACATTAGGATGGTTCGATGTAGTTTTGGGGATGGATTGGTTATCTGAGTTAGAGGCTCAGATAGTGTGTAAGAGTAGAATTATAAGGTTAAATTCCTTGGATGGTACTGTGGTGACGGTTTATGGTGATAAAGAAAGTTCAGGGCTTAATGTTATTTCAATGATAAAAGCCGAAGGATTGTTAAAGCGAGGGTGTGGTGCCTACCTGGCGTATGTTGTCAAAGCTACGGCTGAGACAAAAGAAATGAAAGATGTTCCTATAGTGTGCGACTACCCATATGTATTCCCTGAGGATCTTCCGGGGTTGCCACAGGAGCGAGAGATAAAATTCCAGATAGATTTAATACCAGGAGCCCGGCCCGTTGCGAAAGCGCCTTACCATCTAGCACCGTCTGAAATGACATAATTGATGTCCCAACTGCCCGAATTCCTCAAAAAGGGTTTTATAAGATCAAGTGTTTCCCGGTGGGGCACACCGTTGTTATTTGTTAAGAAAAATAATGGAAGTATAAGAATGTGCATCGACTATCGTGAGTGAACAAGTTTACGGTGAAGAATAGATATCCATTGCCACGGATTGATGATTTGTTTGACCAACTGCAAGGTTCGAGTTGGTTCTCAAGAATAGATCTCAGATCAGGCGATCATTAGTTGAAAGTGAAAGAGGCATACATTCCCAAGACAACGTTTCAGATGCGGTATGGACACTACGAGTTCCTTGTATTGTCATTCGGTCTAATGATTGCGCCCGCAGCGTTTATAGACATGATGAATAGGGTGTGTCAGCCGATGTTGGATAAGTCAGTTATTGTTTTCATTGATGATATATTAATTTATTCAAAGAGCAAGTCTGATCATGTTGATAGAAGCATTGGAGATTTTGAAGGAAGAAAATTTGTATGCTAAGTGTTCGATATGCGCATTCTGGTTGCGAGAAGTACAGTTTCTAGGTCACGTGATCAATCCTGAAGGGATTATCGTGGACCCAGCTAAGATTGAGGCAATAACGAATTAGAAGACTCCGCAGAACCCGACTGATATACGAAGCTTCTTAGGGTAGGCTGGCTATTATAGGAGATTCATCGAAGGCTTCTCCAAGATAGCTGCACCGTTGACTGGTATGACCTGAAAGTCTGTAGTATTCAGTTGGGGTAAGTTCCAAGAAGAAGTTTTTGAGGAATTAAAGAAAAGACTCACGCAAGCTCCAATCCTTGCTTTACCCGATAGTGACGATGATTTGGTTGTTTGCACCGATGCCTCGTGTCATGGGTTAGGTTGCGTGTTGTTGCAATGAGGAAATGTTATAGCTTATGCGTCCAGACAGTTGAAAGTTCACGAAAGTACTTATCCGACGCATGATTTAGAGCCAGCAGCTGTAGTACATGCTCTCAATGTCACACCACGAAAACCTTAATTTAAACAGCGGATGACTTTTGACCAAGTCATTCGGGTGTTGACAGTCGTCGTTAGCCAATCGTAATAAAGTGTAATAAAATAATAATCAAACTTTGACTTTTCAAAGAAACTTTATTATTATTAAAAATATAAGTTTACACGTGTATGAAAACATAATTATTACACATCCCAGTTTATTCCCATATTCAAACACGACCCGCCTCTTTTCTTAGTCACCATGATTCCATCATTTACCTGAAAAGCATATTAAAAAATTGTATGTCAACACAATGTGTTGGTGAGTTTCCCTTTATAATAAAATTGTCCATATATTTATATATATATATATATATCAATCAAAAACAACATCTATATAATGATCTTTTGTCATATATACCAATATCACTTCGTGTGTAATCATCACCACACCCCAAATGATATCAAAAACATCCCGTGTATAATGGTTTACAGCCATTTTAACACAATCCCGTGTGTAATAATCTACCGTCATTACATCACAAAAACATAATAGGCATTTTACTTCTTAAACAAAGCGTGCTGTTGTAGACGATCAAAGAATACAACATTACATATGACTATTATAGTTGATAACCAGACACATACCAGACTCAAAATACGCCCACTTCTAACCCAACACGATGTAAGTGGGGGGGGGGGGCGTCACTCCGATTGATCTACCCATATTTCTGTGCCCCTTTCTAGGGTTAACCGTTATCTAGCCAACTAAACTCATCTCGCGTTAGACACGGTTTGTAAAATAAAATGCCATTAAAAATATAAATGAAATCAATATGTAATAAAGATTATGTTTTTCCCCCAAAACAATTATAAAAATATATAAAAACAATTCCATTTACAAACGAGGGGGTTCGATAGATTCTGAAACCCCGGAAGATTTAGCCTTAACCCGCGACTAATGTAACAGTGCTTATCTGAATAAAATATTGTAATAAATAAAATAATAATATTTTATTCCAAAGTCTTCAAAATATATTTTATATTAATATGAATTCAAAAAGGTCAAATTTGTCGCGTAGCGAACATTGCGCATAACGAACACTTGCGCGATACCCCGAGAAGTTGAAAAGTCCAAAATAGTTAGGAATGACCCGAAAAATTTCATTGTTAGTAAAAATAGTGTATAAGAGTGACGAACATATTTTTAGAATTTTTCGTTGCGCGGAAATCAATAAGTTTACGGTTGAGAGCCGGTAGTGGACCGTATGAACTTGAAACCCAACACCACCAAAATTTATGATCTTAGGCTTGTATCGCCAGGAATCCAAAATTGGATAAAGTCTGACAAAAACTTTTAGAAATAGAGTTCGTTTAGATAGTTAAAGTTCGACAAACGTTAAACTAAAAATTTAAGACTTTGTATAGAAACCCACATCATCACAAAATCCCTCCATCTTTTCCCTCCTAAACCGTATACCACCATTACAACCCATTGGTTGCATGCAAAATCTAGATTGAGTGTGTTGGAACCTTCATACAAAACCACCTCATTTACACCCTAACTATCTGTCTTCCACATTTCAAATCTACAACCCTTATCTCATCAATCCTACTCTCCTTCATCTCTATAAAACACAACCGGCCACCACCATTTCCTTTCATCCTCATCATATTTACTTCACTAAATTACACCAAAGTGTAAGAAAACCAAGACCCAACACCAAAATCTTAAGTCACAAAGCATACCCATCACTTTCTTTCTTGCTCTCTCTCCACCGTCGGTCACCTCCTTACGCTACCATCACCACCACTTTCTTTCATCACACTAATAACACTCAAGAAACTATCTCAGGTTAAGCTAACTTGTAGGTTTAAAAGGGTCATACAAGGAATATGAGCTATTAAATAAGTCATAAAAAGTCAAGAAATCAAGCACTCATCATCTTTTCTTATATCTTCACCCATAAGCTAAGGTAAGATTATTTACCAAGCTTTAGTGGTTTAAAAATTCGACTTAGATATTTCACACAAACAAAGTATAAAATAGTTTAAAATGATGAAATGAAGATTTGGATGTGTGTGGTGTGAATCGATGATGTGTTTATGGATGTGTGTCGGAACCAACAACCCACATACATACATGCACACATGCATATAGTATCTAATTGATTATTGATGCTTAAAACAATATTTTATCTTGCATGTTATTTAGATTATTAAAACTAATGGATAAAAGTATGATGAACAAATAAATGGTTGTTGGATATGGACAGAGAAAGAAACAAGTAAAAGAGAGAAGGATGAGTGTGCATGTGGATTTTATGTTAATGTAAAATAATGATGTTTGAAAAAGTACACACGTGATTCTTTAAAGTGAGTCTAGTTATAGGTAATATGTATGCATTTTTACTTACTTGAAAGCTTGTCTTCACATTATTAGTTTTAATATTCAAATTTGCTTAATAGTGTCAAATGACTCATATATGATTGAAAACATGACACTTGAATAATAATAATAATGCATGCAAACTTGATTGATGATGTTAAAATAAATGATTCATGAAAAATGAAGAAACCTTTGATATATGATTAGATATATGTTAGAAAATATGCCACATGTGTTACACATATGTATTATTAAAAAGGTGAAACATGTACTATATAAGAATGATTGAAACATGATAAAGTAAGAACAAAAAACCTGGAAATTTTAGGGGTAAAACATTCTAAGTTGACTTAATGAAAATGACATGTGCATGTGTTGCTACAATTAATAAGTTATAGAATATGCATGTTAGACTTGAAAGTTTCTAAAAGATTTGTGTTATATATTAAGTGTTTAAATCTGGAAATTTGGTTAAATTTATAAATTATAAATATGTGTATTAAGTATACAAAGTGTTTGGCATATTTAATTTGGCTTAAATAACTTGTCGGTAGCTTTAACGGTCGAAAAATACGAATTTTAATGCGAACCGGCAACGGTTTTTGGAACTGTTTTAAAACAGCCCGTAAACCCATATAATATATATATCTTACATAAATAAATGTTTATATTAAGGTCAAGATGGAATAAATTGATCATTGAGGGTTCGTGTCGCGACAAAATCGACCCGAATACGTCAAAATTGCCACTTTTATGAAATCTATAAATAAAATAAGAAATGTACTATGTTAATAAAATGACTTATAAAACTTGTCTATTTTCACACATAAAGTGTTTAAAAATAGTTAAGAACTCAACTTTATAAGAAAAAGTTAACCGATTCACCGATTAATATAAACCGACAAAACCGACCAAACCGGAAGACGATTTTTATACATGTAATAAGTATAAAGATATAAATTGTAAATATTACAGCAACTAAAATATAAATTTATAAAACATAATATTATTATATAATATTAAACAATAGTAAATAATATAATAATATATTATTACTTGTTTATTTTCTAAATAGAATATTTATGCATGAATGTGTTAGTTGCTACTTGGGTTAAATTTATAAGTTTAGAGACCATATGTGTGTTGAATGATCATATAGGAATTGGACTTGAACGAAATCTCCAATGTGTCGTTAAAACTAAAATAAACACACGAACAAAAGAATAACATTTTTAAGAAATAAGATGTGTTAAATATTTTAATTTGAAGAAATAACTTAAAATATGAATAAAATATTAATTGTGTGCTATATAATTAGGACACAAATCGAGTTGGAATAACTGATCACTACCGAAAACGGTGAGTTTTCTCGTAAATCCCTACTTTTAATTTTTTATTGATTTATCAATGTTTTTTGGGGGAAAGAATGAAAACTAAAGAGATATATATTTTACAAATTGTGTTAAATGGGATGAGTCATTATAAAAGGAAAAACCGTTAACCTAGAGAGAAAGGGCCTAAAAATATTGGTAGATCTATCGGGGCGACGCCCCCCACTCTTCCAGTCGCTCTGCTTGAAAAGGTGGGAATATTTTGATTTTGGTATGTTTCGAGTTAACTATAATGATAGTCATACATGTGTTGTACTCTTTGCTCGTTTACAACTAACACGATTTGTTTAAGAAATATACAACTATGTTTGGAAAAGTGGAAATTAAATTCCTATTGAAAAGAATGGTGAATAAGAAATTATCATTGATAAGAATGATGAATAAATGGGTGTAAAGTCGTGAACTGTTACATACTAGTTTCCTTTATTAATTAAGAAACTCACCGACATTCGTGTTGACAAGATTATTTAATCATACTTTTCAGGAAAATGAGAACTTTGGAGGTATCGCGAGGGAGGAGATGGGACAAAGAACACGTGTGGTTTGGGTGTTATGACGCGTGTGGACTTGTAATAATAAACTTTATGTAAATTTAGACATGTGCACTCTGATAAATAAACAGTCCTTTAATATATTTAAGCATTCTGTTTCGTGATTTGGCTATCGACATCTGTCATAATCAGAAATTAACTTAGTTAAGTCTTCCGCTGCTAAGTTAATATTTTTGGGGTGTGACAGGAGTTGGTATCAAAGCCAATCGTTATAGCGAAATAGAAATTTTAAATAAAAAGAATTTCTAAACTTTAACTCTTGAAATCAAAACAGACGGTTCATCACTCCTCGCAAAGACAAGGTATGCAATAAAGTTATGATAAGAAATTTATAACTTGTTGAAAAGTGGTGATTAAGTATTATTTATACATAATTTATCGATAAAGCACTAATTAAGTTACATAACGCAGAAGTCGCATGAACCTGATCACGTTGACCTCATCGTAGCTGACAATGAGGTTGAGGATATACCTCCACCTCCACCTGCTCCCATGACCGAGCATACCACTTTGAGCCACCCATCTTCCCCCATCGCGGAAAAATATGTGAAAATGGGGAGAAATGATTTTGAGGTTTCCGCCTCAACGCCCATGGTACCACCAGTAGTAACTAACCTACCTGAACCCGTTTTCTCCATCCCAGCCGGTAACTAGGAATCCCCTCATCATGGACCAACTGTGGAGGAACAACTGGCTTCCTTGATGGGTAGGATGACCCTAAATGAAGCCATGACATTTAGCCAAATGGACCAAAACATGGCTAGGGATGCTAGGGAGAATATGAATATTTTTTATTCTCAACTGATGGCTCAAAGGATGATAGCTTTGGAGAACAGAGCCCTTATGTTAGAGTAGTGGGTTGGACAGATGGGTTATATGGATAACCGGGTAGTGGCTTTGGAAGACTATGTGTATCAAATCATGACCCACATTAACATTCTATCTTAGATGCTTTCTATGTATTTGTATTAGGCACTTTTGGCCTTATTAGTAATAGATTGGTAGGAGAATTTTAACATTCTTGGTTTTAGGTATTACACCCATATTTTGTACCATTCGGGGATAAGTTATGTAATTCCCTTCCGATATATTATTAAATAATTTGGTTATGTGTTAATTATTTAGAAATTTCCTTGTTAAATTACATCATCATGAGAAACTAACCAATATGATGTCTTGTTGGTAAAATAAAGAAGAAAATGGCACCTAAGAAAAGGATAGCCACCGCAAGTCGAGGGACCTAATTACCATCCACCCAGGAGGAGTTAGATCAGCTCATTGCTCAACGCGTTAACTAAGATCTGGGGCATCGAGGTGATGATCGTGATGCTAACCGTAATCGGAGACAGGATACCCGTAACGATGTCGAAACCGAAACTGGAACCGAGAATCTTACCGGTAACCCGTTAGGTAGAAATAAAAGGATAAAAATCATTTATAAAAATCCCGTAAATGTGAGTAATAAAATTCAATAATCAATGGTGATTTTGAACATACTATGTTAGTTGGAAATCCAATATCTAGTTGTGCCTATGGTACATTTCGGAAATATAATCCAAAAACTTTCACTGGGGATGAAGGACCTCTTAAAATAGTTCGTTGGATTGAGAAGATGGAATCTGTTATGAAGATCAGTAACTATAGCCCACCCGAGAGAGTTAAATATGGAGTTTGCTCTTTTCAAGACTAATCACTCGAATGGTGGAACTCCCTAATTCAGAACATTGGAGAAGATGCGGCTTATGGTCTAACATGGGAAGAGTTGAAGGAGACGTTGATCAAGGAGTATTGTTCGAGGAATGAGTTACAGAAGATATCGGAACATATACATCTCGATTTAATGCTTTAGCGAGGCTGGTACCATGTAGTCACGCCCGATATGTTAAAATCGAGTGATACGTTTGGGGATTAGCACCAGAGATTCGAGGCATGGTCGTGTCTTCGAAACCCGACACGATTCAGTCTGCTAGAGAACTCGAGAAAACTCTGACCAACGACTGTGTTCGTAAGGGGATATTGAAAGATACAGGAAAGAAATTTGATTCAGGCAGAACCCGAGAACAAGTCAGGTGAGTTTAAGAGAAAATAGGTTGGAAATTCTACAAGACAGTTTAAGAAAAACAAAAATTCGGGTCGCATGTTTTCTGCTAATGTCGGGAGACCTGGAGGAAGTTTGAACCAGATGAACCGATGTAACTTGTGTGGAAAGAGTCGTGGCGGGAATGCAAGAAGTATGATCGATGCCACCGAGTCAGCCACTTGTCCCACGACTATTATGCAAAAATGATACCGTCAGATTCAGGTTACCAGAACCCGAGATGCTTTGAGTGTGGAGCTGTGGGGCACTATAAGAAAGACTGCCCAAAGATCAATAATCAGAACAAGGGAAGAGCATTCGAAATGAACGCGAAGAAGGCACGAAAAGACTCATCGGTAGTCACCGGTACGTTTCTTATAAACAATCATTATGCTTATGTACTTTTCGATACCGGGGCTGACTTAAGCTTTGTTTCCAATCAGTTTGAACCCCTCCTTGGTATTAAATATATCGATCTAGACAATAAATACTCAGTTGAACTAGCTAATGTAAAGTTAACTGAAACTAGCCAAGTTGTTCGTAATTAAAGTATCATATTAAAGGACCTTTTATTCTGCATCAATATGTTACCAGTTGAGTTAGGAAGTTTTGACGTTGTTGTGGGTATGGATTGGATATCCAAAAACCAAGCTGAAATTGTTTCAGAATAGATAGTTCGTTTAACCCTTCCAAGTGTTGGAGCGTTAACTATTCAGGGCGATCAAAGCAACTCAGAGTTGAAACTCACTAGTATTATGAAGACTCGGAAGATGTTGCGGAAAGGTTATCCAACATTTTTTTGTCCATGTAGTTGATAAGGAAGCTAATGAAAATAAAGTAGAAGATATTCCAGTTGTCCATGACTTCGCATAAGTATTTCCTGAATATTTACTTGGATTACCCCACCAAGGCAGGTTGAATTCAAAATTGATCTTGTGCGAGATGTTGCACCGATAGCCCAATCTCCCTACAGATTGGCACCGTCCGAAATGCAGGAGTTTTCCAATCAACTACAAGAGCTTTTGGACAAAGGTTTTATTAGACCATGATTCTCACCGTGAGGAGCACCGGTTCTATTCGTGAAAAAGAATGACGGGTTCATTTCGTATGTGTATCGATTACCGTGAGCTGAATAAGCTTACCATCAAGAATCAGTACCCACCACCGAGAATTGATGATTTGTTTGAACAGTTGCAAGGAAATAGTTATTATTCAAAAATCGATCTACGATCTGGATACCACCAGCTAGGAGTTGCAGAAAAAAATGTTCACAAAACTGCTTTCAGAACCCGCTATGGCCATTATGAATTCTTAGTCATGCCATTTGGTCTAACTAACGCACCGCTGTGTTTATGGACCTCATGAACCGAGTTTGTTAGCCATATTTCGATAAATTTGTGATCGTGTTTATTGACGTTGTACTTATTTACTCATGAACCAAGAAAGAGCATGAACAACATTTGAAGATAATTCTAGAGTTGTTAAAGAATGAGAAGTTGTACGCAAAGTTTTCTATAAGGCCCCGTTAACGGTGCCCTACATTGGACGTTGGATTTACTCATAAACACAGTTCTAAATATCATAGTTAACTAAAACGTTACGTGGAATATAAAACCTTCAATAAACATTATATATTAATCCATAACTTGTTTTAAAACATTCTTGTCTTTCAGTAATTAAAACATTAATTATATAACATCATAGGTCTTAGGATATAAGACTCTTATTCTTCTGCCACGTGTCCCCGGTCAAGCCAGTTGCCTCATCCTACTCACCTACGTGCATACTAAAAGTCAGCTACGCTGAGTGAGTTCTAGTTAATCATACATCATACAATACGTAAACTTACCTTCAATCATGCATCCGAAGATACATTACTTTACTAATTTACTTTCATTACATAAGTTCATGCATACGTTCATAATTTAATGCTTCCATACTATATAAGTATTGTCCATTCTATCTCAGATATTATCAGGGTCTGATCCCTCTTTCCTTTGTCTATCTCAGATATTATCAGGGTCTGATCCCTCTTTCCTTTGTATATCTCAGATATTATCAGGGTCTGATCCTCTTTCCTTTGTCTATCTCAGATATTATTAGGGTCTGATCCCTTTCTCGTCTATCTCAGATATTATTATGATCTAATCCCTGTTTCTTCTCTATCTTAGATATTATTAGTTATGATCCCTTTTTTTCTCTATCTCAGATATTATTAGGGCCTAATCCCTTACTTCTTCATCTTAGCACATATTGTCTTTACATACCCATAACGTACATATACTTTCTTGAATCATTCATACATATTCATAAGTTGTATACACATATATATCATACACATTCATCTTTCATATACATACCGCCCTTGTCAATACGTGCAATATCCAAAGATCATTCACGTGCCGAAAAGATTTCAATCACATTCGTAACATAATATCTAAAACATAAATCAGACATGGAATACGCTTACTATTTACGGTATGTGTATTAACTATCACATCGAGTATGCACACAGCCCCGAAAACATAACAAAGAAATGGGGCTATAAACTCACCTGAATTTGGTTACGTTCTCCGTTTATGGTTATCCCTTTCTTGAGCTTTGGAAGACTAACTGTATAACAATTTCACGTATCAATTTAACTATCGCTTCCCATGTCGTGTTTCTAGTTTAATTATCACCCTCAACGAATGGGGGTCCGGGGGCAGCACCCCTGGCAGCGGGGTTCTAGGGGCGGCAGCCCCTAGCGGGATCCAAGGGGCAGAGCCCCTGGCTGGGGTTAAGCTGTCTTAACGCATTTTACATTAGGATTTTAAATTATTTTCTAGTTCGCTAACTCTTTCGTTATAACGAATTACGCCTCCTTCGTTACCTAATTCGTTATCTTACATGTCTGATTCGTTAGGTGGTTCGTTATCTTGATTCGCTAGCCTAATTAGTTATCTTTCCATGGCTTGATTCGTCATCTGGTTCATTATCATATCATAACGAATTGGCAAGTAATGAATCACCTGATTAGTTATCTGGTTCTTTATCTTAATAAAAACGAATTGGGCGAGTAACGAATCACTTGATTCGTTATCTGATCATAACGAACTGGGAAACTAATTCGTTATCTGGACATGACGAATGGATGAGCTAATTTGTAATTTCATCATAACGAATTGTATCAATCTTATCCAGACTTTGACTCAGGTTCAATGTCAAAATTGCCAAGAACACCCAAACAGTCAACACCAGCGGATTCAACAATTAATCCTCAAATCTCAACCAAATAACACGAATTTGGTATCCAGAGACTCGTAATCATAACGCCTACAATCCCCAATCTTCCAATCGACAAAAAATTCGTGTTTAAAAGGTGCGATTTATGTATATATAGGTGCGGCTCAGCATTCATTCAATTAACGGATTGCACTGTGTATAGGTTCGTTTGATTCGTTTTCATCACTTTTATACATATATAGGATTACCTAAATGAACAAATTTACGTTATAAACGTACCTTAAACGAGTCGGTTCACAAACACGATCTAGTATTGATGTTATTTTGGTTTGTCACGACGATCTAGCACCAACGGGATCGGGTTTCCACCTTCGGATCTTGGCTCGGGATATTGGATAGTGTTTGTATGTGTTTTCCAAGATGTAGGCTATGGTGTAGAGATGGATAAAATGGAAAGGTTTAGGGTTTAAGAGATATTTATGCTCCCTTAAGCCCATGGACATAAGGCCTATTCCATTTCTTATTCCATCTTTTAAAGTCCAATCCCATCATCTTATAGTTTATTTATCTAAACTGGCACACGACACTTCATTGAATGAACGAAATTTCATTTATTTATTATAATCCAAAGTAGGATGTTACAAGTCTTCCCTCTCTAAAGAGGTTTCGTCCCCAAAACCTAACTATTACATAAACAAATTCGGGTTAAACTTGGGCATCTAATCTTCGGCTTCCCAAGTAGCATCTGAACCCTTGCCATGCTTCCATATCACCTTTACCAAAGGTATAACATTGTGACAAAGTTGCTTCTGCTTTCGGTAAACTATCTCGATCGGTTGTTCACTATTCATCAACCTCAATGTCCATTAGTGGCACATGAGACATGTCATCCGCCAGATATTTGCTCAGATGAGAAACATGGAATGTTAAATGAATTCCTTCTAACTCTGCTGGAAAATTAAGCTTATAAGCCACTTCACACACACGATCTATAATGTTAAACGGTCCAATGTACCTCAGACTCAACTTTCCCCTTTTTCTAAAACGAATGACCACCTTCCAAGGCGAGACCTTGAGCATCACATTGTCACCAACATTAAACTCGATCGGTCGTCGCCGCTTATCAGCATACGATTTATGTCTGTCTTGAGCAGCTTTCATTGTTGCTTTGATCTGATCGAACTTTGAAGAAGTTTCTTGCACAACTTCTAAATTTCCCATATCTTTCTGGCGAATCTCCCCCCAACATACCAGGGTTCTACATCGTCTATCATAAAGCATCTCAAACGGTGGCATACCAATACTGGACTGGTAGCTGTTGTTATAGGAGAACTCTGCCAGATGCAGATGATCATCCCAAATTCCTCCAAAGTCTAAAACACAAGCACGTAACATATCCTCAAGTGTCCATCTGTTTGAGGATGATACGACGTACTGATGTTCAACCTTATTCCCATAGCTTCATGGAACTTCTTCCAGAGTCTCGAAGTAAAACGAGTATCTCTATCTGACACGATCGATAACGCTACTCCATGCTTAGTCACAACCTCTTTGAAAACAAACTTGCTAACGATTCTGACGAGATAGCCTCTTGTATCGGCAGAAAGTGAGCACTTTTGGGCAAACGGTCCACTATCACCCGGATTGTATCATGATGCTTAGCTGTACGAGGTAGCTTGGTTATGAAATCCATGTTGATATATTCCCATTTCCATCTGGTATCTCGAAAGGTTGCATCTTCCCATAAGGCTTCTGGTGCTTTGCTTTGACTTGTAAACAAGTTAAGCACTTACTGACATAATCTACTACATCATTCTTCATACCTGGCCACCAGTAGTCTCTTTTCAAATCTTGGTACATCTTCGTGGTTCCTGGATGAATTGAATACCTTGACTTGTGAGCTTCATCTAATATTCGACCTCTAAGATTTCCATGGTGTGGAATCCACATACGGTCAAATCTCGTCTTAATACCATGCGTGTTTTCCATCAAATCGTCTTGCTGACCGAAAATCCTTTCTTTCTTCAATAGCCCTTCATTAACCAGCACTTCTGACTGCACTTTGATGATTTCTTCAAAAAGACTTGAATTCATAATCAATTGGTATGACTTAACTGTTGCAAGGACTTCCTCATTCTTACGGCTTAGCGCGTCGGCGAGCACATTAGCCTTACCAGGATAGTACTTAATGTCACAGTCTTAATCCTTTATCAACTCTAACCATCTTCTATGTCTCATGTTAAGCTCTTTCTGCTCGAAGAAGTACTTTAAACTCTTATGGTCAGTGTAAAAGGTACACTTAGTACCATATAGATAATGTCTCCTTATCTTGAGAGCATGCACTACGGCTGCTAGCTCTAAATCGTGTGTCGGGTAACTAGACTTTCAACTGTCTAGATGCGTAAGCTATCACTTTTCCTCGTTGCATCAACACACAACCTAACCCACGATGCGAAGCATCAGTACAAACAACCAAATCCTCGTCACCATCGGGTAAGGAAAGGATTGGAGCTTGCGTGAGTCTTCTCTTTAGTTGCTCAAAAGCTTCTTCTTAAAGTTACCCCAACTGAATACTACCGACTTTCGGGTCATACCGGTTAACGGTGCGGCTATCTTGGAGAAACCTTCGATGAATCTCCTATAATAGCCAGCTAAACCTAAGAAGCTTCGTATATCAATCGGATTCTGTGGAGTCTTCCAATTCTTTATCGTCTCAATCTTAGCTGTGTCCACGATAATCCCTTCAGGATTAATCACGTGACCTAGAAATTGAACTTCTCGCAACCAGAACGCATATTTCGAAAACTTAGCATACAACATATCTTTCTTCAGAGTCTCCAATACTTCCCTCAGATGCTCGGAATGATCAGACTCCCTTTTTGAATAAATCAATATATAATCGATGAAAACGATAACTGACTTATCCAACATCGGCTGACACACCCTATTCATCATATCCATTAATGCTGCAGGAGCATTTGTTAGACCGAATGACGTCACGAGGAACTCGTAGTGTCCATATCGCGTCCGAAATGTTGTTTTAGGGATTTATGCCTCTTTCACATTCAGTTGATGATAGCCTAATCTGAGATCTATTCGTGAGAACCAACTTGAGCCTTGCAGTTAGTGAAACAGATCATCAATCCTTGTCAAAGGATATCTATTCTTTACCATAAGCTTATTCAACTCGCGATAGTCTATGCACATTCTCATACCGGTTCACCCCACTGGGAAATACTTGGTCTAATAAAACCCTTGTTGAGGAGTTCTTAAAGTTGGGACATTAATTCTTTCATCTTGGACGGTGATAGACGGTAAGGTGCTTTTGCAACAGGCTGGGCTCCTAGTATTAAATCTATCTGGAATTCTATCTCTCACTCCAATGGCAACCCCGTAAGATCCTCAGTGAATACTTCTGTGTAGTCACGCACGATTGGAACGTCTTTCATTTCTTTTGCCTCGGCCGTAGCGTTGACAACATACGCTAGGTAGGCACCACACCCTCTCCTCAACAAACCCTCGGCCTTTATCATCGAAATGACATTAAGCCCGGTACTTTCCTTATCACCATAAACCGTCACCGCACTACCATCCAAGGACTTTAACCTTATTATCCTACTTTTACACACTATCTGAGCTTCATACTCAGACACCCAATCCATTCCCAAAACCACATCGAACACTCCTAAAGTCATAACGTACAAAGTAACAGGAAACTAATGTCCCTCTAACTCTATCTTACAGTCCTTAACCATTTTGATTATTTTAACCGAGGTGTCACTAGCGGTTTCTACTATAAAAGTTTCTGACACTCAGCAACATTTCATTTTAGCTAATTTACAAAATGTCGTAGCTACAAAACTTCTATTCGCACCCGAATCGAACAATACGGAAGCAGAAATACCATTCACTAGAAACGTACCTGCGACAACATCAGGGACCTGTCTAGCTTGTTCTTGGGTTAACATGTAAGCTCTGGTCCACAGCCTAGCCTGATAAGCATCATTCTTTCCACTCCCTCCGGTTCCACCATTGGTGCATTCCTTGGCAAAATGGCCCGGCTTACCACACTTGTAGCATGCGGGTTTTGCGGTACAATCTGGAGCATAATGTCTCACTTTTCCACACTTATAACAGGCATTCGATCCCAATCTGCATTCCCCACCATGAGGCTTACCACACTTATAACTAACATCCGATCCTTTACTTCACTTACACTCACCCTCATGCATCTTTCAACACGTCTTGCACGATATCTTCTCCCACACTTTCTACTGCTTGTCCTTGGGGTTCCACAACTGAGTACCGAGTCTTTTAATAGGAGCGACCCATTTCATATCCTTCTTCTCTTTTCTCACCACGACATCATCCACAACCAGGTCTTCATAAACCATCTCCGCGAGCTCAACAACAGAGTCAAAACTACCAGGTTTATTCTCCCTGACTAGTATGCGAACATTTTGTGGCAATCCTCTCACATAGCACTTGATCCTTTTAGCCTCAGTGTTAACCATATCGGGCACCAACCTATACATCCGGTTGAACTCTGTGGTGTACTCACGTTGTGTCATCCTTCCTGCCTTAAAGTTTAGGAACTTCATCTCCGCCCTCTCAACTTCGGCGTCAGCACATAACCTCTTCATTACCAACTCTTCCAGATCCTCCCACCTCATTGCCTAAATCTCTTCCTGACTCTTCCACTTCTCAATCGACTCCCATAAATACATTAATTCATCACCGAAGGATGGGGTAGCATAACCCACAGCTTGGCCGGGACGACGCTCCCTAATACGGATAACCTAGTCCATAGTGGTTATCCATTGAAGAGTAGCGATTGCGTCTCCCAAACCAGTCAGCTTTGGCTGATCGTAACCTTTAAAAGACTTATAGTTACACCCACCTCGGCCTCTTTTCCTATCATCGACTTTCACTGAATTAACCACACTTGATTCCTCCTTCTCCCTCTCATCATCCATCTTACATCTCCTTCCGCCCTTTCAGCGGTTCTTTCACGGCCTCCCCCTTCAAGATTCAAGTTCTTCACAGCAGCTTCTACCGCTTGAGCAATGGCAGCTTGAACAGCGGGGTCAATTTGAAACCCTTCATTGTTGCTTAGGTTTCGTCCAACATCGCTTCCTTAATCTCCTGTGTTGGAAGCTGTTTCTACCGAAGGTTGTTGGATACGACGAGGCCTGCCACGTCATCCAATGCGGCCTCCTGCTCCAACAACTTCCCTAGTTCCAGCCATCGTATTCTGTAATGGAAAACACAAACGTCATCACTTAAGGAACCGTTTAGTACAAGGATAGTAAAGCTAACAGGTAATAATAGTGGCTAGCTGTGATTAGCTGATCACGTTACTCTCCGTGTCCTATACACTTCCCTTTGTGAGTCCACTTGTGCTAGGTCTACTTCTAACAGTTAGACAATCAAACAGTTCATATAATCATATACTCTTATCCCTAGCAATTAAGCTAGCATTCATACATTCTTTATTTAGAAACTAAGCTAACATAATACCTCGTCCTCTAGCAATTAAGCTATTATTCATTCATCATTCAACTTTACATGTGAAAATAATCACATACTTTACCTTCACTGAGCTTGCTTGAGTGACACATGGCTATCTTGAACTGGCATCTTCTTTCTTTTCTTACTTAAATCCCATTCTTTATTCGAGTCTAAGCATGTAGGGTGCTTAAATCTGTCAGGTCCCCGATTGTTGGTAGATCGTTAACAAATTAGGTCATAACTCACACAATTTTTAGAAAGAAAACCGTTTCATAAAGGCGGAATCAATAACAAACGACTTAGTTGCTGAGCAATCAAACAAAGTTAACTAACACACAAGATTCACTCAAAAAATTTCCATTTATATAAATGTAATCATACAAATGATAATCTATCTAGGGTTTCTTGATGGGAAAGTTTGTCCGTACAATTCTAAGAAAGGCTGTCACTTGACAAATATTCTTTCTAATATCGTATTCAACCGCTGGTTAGGAGGCGTGCCCTAATTATTCCTTTTATAGGGCTGACACCTCCTTTACAGCTGTCATTCCTTCTAGAAACCCTAAATATATCGTGCATATTCAAATTACATATTCAAAATAATCCTATGTGTAAAACAAGTCTTCCGGGTAGGCTTTGTGGAAGTAAAGTTCTCCGAGTAGACATTGTGCTCTGCCTTCCTTGTTAGACTTGGTAACCTTGAAGTGTGCCCGAGAACAGTTTTCCGGGTATGCTTTACTTGGAGTATTTTCCAAAGGAAAATACTCACCAAGCAGACTTCAATCTTCTTGATTATATCAGACTTTGCTCTATATAATCCAACAAGCAACCTTGTTCTTCAATAGTCCTATCAACTCCTTGCTTGGAATAAACTTATTAGCAAAGTGTGCTTGGGAGCACTGTACCTTTCTTGAGTTGAACCCTGCCCGATGATACTTGAGATATTTCACTAAATATCAAACTTACTCGGACCACTGTATTATTAAAAAATACCTTGCCCGATCTTCCAAGCACTTGGCTTCATGAGCTTGGTTAGCCAGGAGCTTACTCTGAAGTAAACCATACTTGGCTATGAAGAACAAACCTGCTTAAAATAGAGAACCTTGCCCGGGTATACACTAACTAGTGAATCTTTCCTGGTTAAACACTAAAGTGTGAACCCTGTCCGGATATCCTCTAAAGAAGACTTCATGAAGATAACCTTGCCCGATAGGCAAAATATCATGCCCGGCTAAGTAAAACCTTGCTCGAATGTCTTAGGTGTGCCCATTCCCATACTTAATCAATATCTGAGGAGGTTGAGAAGATTCCAATCTTCCTTGTAGTCAGTTTTGGGTCAAATCTTGACTCAACAATCTCCCCCTAGATTGGAACACCTCAGTTGTCCCAAAACACTTCTTCAGTTACTTACACAAGATTAAAATACACATCAAATTAAAGTCAAATTACATATTCAAATAACATAAACACATGATTACATATTCAAAAGCTGTCTAAAGACATTACAAAATAATGCCTATTCTAATGATCATTATCTTCTTCTTGCATTGTAGTTGGCTTGCCTTCGATTTGCAATGACACTTCCTGCCCTTTGTCTAAAGATATGAAGGACTTGGTAATGAATATGATTTTCAGGAATGACCATGTCCCTTACATCCATCAGATCTTCATTTTGCAAATAAGTCAAGTCTTCATCTCTTCTGATTATCCCCAATATACGCCCATCAGAGTTTCTTAGCACATAATGGCCATTATCTTCTTTATATTCAATTTCAATTATAATGCCATTCTTCTGAACTATGTAATTGGGGCGTGTCATTCTTCTTTCTAGGCTTATGCAGGTATTCATGTCTGACATAGGATTCCTATCTCTGACATTCATTTTGCAGTACAGTTCAGCACTGTCCATATTCTTCAACTTCGCTGTCCTTCTTGCTCTGTGAAGTTGAATCGTTCTCCAGCTTCTCTTTTCTTTTAGAAATTGGAATCCCTTGTCAGCTTCATCTTTTAAAAACTTAGAGAGATCAGTCTGCTGTCTTCTAGCCATCTTATTTCTATCTTGATAATCATACATAGTAAGTGTGGCCATTCTTTCCAGTTGTTATTGAGTGTATTCAGCGAAATCACTTCTCACAACTATGTCTCTCAGTTGTCTGCTTTCCATAATCACTTTAAGAGATTCAGAGATAGAATCATAGTAGAGATCTCTGGGAAGATCCATATTGGATTGTGGTCCTACTGTTCTTTGGGGTTCAGCTCTACTTGATTCACCTCTGCTTGATGAGGCATTCAATCTTGAAGCAGAGGGCCTGGTAGGGATAGACTTCTTGTGTTTGCTAGGCCCTAACTTGAATGTTTTGATAAAAATTGACTCAACCATTTCAGGTGGGTGGTTAATAAGATCTCCAAAGTTTTGTCCTGCCTCTTTAGAGAGAATAATCATCATTTTCTCTATCCCAGGATTTTTTGACAATTCTGCAGGCGCAAACCTTCCATCAACAAAGCTTCTTGAGTTCTCACCCTCCCTCAGAACTTTTTCCTATTCAGCCTTTTGTATGTAGAAAAGTTTTTCAAATCCTCCTTTTCTAAGGCATCAAAAGTTGCTTCATCCATTCCCCTCTTGTTTATCATTATACCCCTCAATATCTTAATCATTTCTTCATTTTCCCAAGGGATTATTGGTTCATCTTCTGGTTCAGGATTTAATTCCTCTACGATTAGGGTTTCAACAGCAGTTGCCTCTACTGATTTTTCTTTTTTAGCATCTTGTTTCTTTCTCAAAGTTGTGAATCTTCTCTTCTTCTTGGCAGGCTCTTGTTCAGCTTTTGACTGTTCATCAAGTGGTTCTGGTTGTAGCCTTTTGAGTTTTTCTTTTCTTTTCATGTTGTTGAAAATTGTGTCAATTGAGGCTTTATCCAATCCTTAAACCATTCCAGGTTTCATCCCTTTCTCCAGAAAGTAGCCACATTTTCCATCAAATCTTTCTTTCAAAGCTTCAAGTTTTTCAGCCTCTTCATTTTCTTTAACAAAATTTTCTTTTATCTCTTCCCTTTTGTCTTCATAGGCTTCTCTCAACTTGTCAATCTTGAAATGAGATAAATCTTTGTCAGAATACCCATGATTTCTCAAATAGTCTTTGTATTTCTAGGCATCCTTGTTCTTTTGTTGTATCAACTTCTTAATTGTTTCTCTCTCTTTGTTCAATCGTTTCTCCAGTTCATCATCATTCAAGTCTGCTAAGCTCTCAAAGCTTATGCCATAGCTTCTCAGCTTCACAATCAAAGGATTTTTCCTTTTAGCATCCAAAAGACTTTGCTCAATGTTTGCCCTCTGTTCATCAGTCACTGTAACTTATGGGGACATAACATTAGCAGCTTCAACATCCTTTCCCTAATCATCATTATTGTCATTATCAGTTTCATCAGAGTCATCCTCCTCCTCAGTTGTTTCAATAACAACATGTATTTTTGGTTCATCAGGAGTTGGCTCTTCAGGGATTGGTACATTGGGCACACCTTGAACATATTCATCAGGCTTTAAAGTTTGCAAACGTATTGCCCTTATTGGACTTTCCTCATCATCAGGAGTCTCTACAAAGTATTTATTCTGATCATCCCATCTCCCTTTCTTGGCAGACTCAGCTCTTTCAGCTGGTTTAAATGATTCAGGTTTGTCCCTTTTTCTTGAGTATTTCTTTCCATACTTGGAATCATCCACACACTCCATTCATCTGGGTTCTGTCTAATATCATCTTCAATCTGTTGAGACCATTTCTTTGCAGCCATTGAGGCAATAGATTCTCCAATTTCTTCTTCCACATTCAAGTCCATATTCACACTGGTTGGTTTAGCAGTTTCAGTTGATTCCTTTGGTGGTTGACTTTGAGGTTGAAACATGCTAACCACCATGGCCAGAGAGTTGTCAACTTCCTCAACTCTTTTTAACTTAATCAAAGCTTCAATTACATCTTGATTACCAGCCTCTTCTTCATTAATCATTTTTGCAACATTGGCTTGACTAATCAATTCTTCCTGCACTGCTATCACCTCAGGAGTCAGGATTTGGGATAGTATTTCCCTATCCCTTATCTCTCTTACTACATTCTCAAACTTTCTCCTTGCATCAGCAGCAACTTCTTTATTTTCTTTAAAAAAATGTCTTTCTCAGGATTTGTCTTAACAGGCTCTTCTTTAAACACCTTTGCCTTACCTTTTTCCACTCTCCTTTGTTCATCTTCTTCATTATCAGATTTTTCAAAATCATCAATCTATTTTTCAAGTGCTTCTAATTCTGGATCATACCCTACCCTCTTGGAGCTTTCAGGTTGTTCAGTTTCAGTTGTAGGCTCCTCAGTAGCAGTATTTGCCTCATTGATTTCATCAGTTTGAGTTTCTGTTAACACATTAGTGACCACATCAGTGGTAGCCATATTTTCTTCAACATATGTCTTTTTAATTCCATCATCTGTCTCCTCTTCATCACTCTCACCATCATCCTCTTCTCTCCATACAACATTCATGATCTCATCATTAACATCATAATTTTCCTCTCCAACATCAGATTTGTCACCTTCATAATCAACATCCTCCATTCTACTTTCTTCACTTATTCATAAGCATTTAAAATACTTGTCAACCCATCAAAATTCACTCATGTATCCTCCATCACTACATCCTCAACATTAATAGTAGCATCAGTTGGCACAATTAAATTCTCCCCCTGTTTTAGGGCAGCTAAGGTCTTCTCAACCTCCTGCACCAGGGATTGAATATTCATCATAGCCCGAGCCAACTTTTCCAATAGCAACACATTCTCCTTAGTCACCTTCTCATTTATCTCCCTTAGCTTAGCATTTTCCAACATTAAATCAAGGTTTCTTTGAAATAGCAAGTTTGTGACAAGAGGGGTTATTGGTGGTGAGGTAGAGAAAAGGTTAGGTTTAGATTGGTCTTGAGTGGTGGTTTGAGTGATTATTGGGTTGATGGTCAATGTGGGTGGGGTAGATGGGGTTTGAGTTTGAGTATGGATAAGTGTAGGCTGGATTGTAGGGATTGTTTGTGGTGGTGATTGGGTTTGGGGTGGGCTTGGAATAAATGTATTAGTTTGGATTGGGCTGTTGGTTGGTGATGTTTGTGGTGGTGGGGATATTTGAGTGGATGTTTCATTTTGGTTTTGGGTTAAGGTTTGGGTTGGGGATTGTGGTAATTGTGGTTGTGGTGACATATGTGGTAATTGGTTATGGATGGGTGATGGTGATTTGGTGATGATGATATAGGTTGGCCAATGGGTAGTGGTGATTGTGGTGGTAATGGTATAGGTTGGTTCTCCCCCTGATCCTGTGCATCAACAATCATGGCTCCTCCAGCCCCTCCTTCATCTCCATCATCATCATCTTCATCCTCCAACTCATCAACCTCCTCTTCCTCCTCTGAGCTCAGCTCAGGAACTGGCATAATATCCAAGTCATGGCAAAATCTGTTGGCAAAATCTCAAATGGAATGTTTGGATTAAATTTGTTGGCATTTCCCGGATTTTTAATTCGTTTGAATGTGTTAGGATTTTGCAAAACATGAGTAGTGCCAATATTAGGTAAATCATGCAACTCCCTGTTAAAGATTATCTGTAGAAACCTGGGATATTGCAGAAATCTATCTTTCTCAGCCTTTTTCAGATTAGCTACCATTCCTTCAAAAATCATCATGGAGAAATTGAATGGTAGGTCATAAATGATTGCAACTGTGGCATTTTCTAAATCCCGACTCATTAGAGTCCATGAGCCTTTCCTTGGAGCAAATACTTGAACCATATGGTGAATTAGAAATATGTATATCAATGGGAACATTCCCTTCTGAAATTGCCCATCATGTATTGTTCCCTGTTATCCCATAGTCTGTTCAAAAATCCTCAGCAAGTGATCAGTATTGAAGTTGATTTGATTGTGGTCGTCATCGTGTAGTTGCAAGCATCATTTGTTCCGTTATTTTTCCTTTTTCTTGTCTTTCCACACTATCTTCAATCCTTCGACCATTAACGTCATCATACAGTCTTGCTGAGCGCCATAAATCCAGTGAATGATTTCTATATATGACTGGGCACTCGGTGAAGGCAAAACGAACATTTGATCTTAACAACCATGTTATCACCATCGCCACCTACTCATTGTCCGGAGTAATCTGCAACATGGCGCACATATTGTTTTTCTGTTCAAAGGAATACTTTGGTTGATCATTGTCCGCCATATCTAAAAAAACATAATCGAACATATTCAAAATGAAATTAGTCATAAAGTTCACAACTTTAAGTAATTTCAAGTTATAAAAATGAAGAAGAAAGAGAGAAAAATCATCAAGAACCTATTCTTCGACAAATTTATAACCTAAACACAAAAAAAGAGTGTTAGCATATGGATACATAATTAAAGCCCATTATATCTTTAGTCGGAATTAGAGGGCTGGTTAAAGTTAGGTTTTGGATTAAAACGAATGCGATAAGTCGGTTTAGGTTTCTTTGAGAGTAAGCAGTTGCAGTGAAAGGAGAGAGAGATAGGGAAAAATAATGTTGAAAAAATATCTCTAACTCCCTCTTATATACCTTTTGAAGGTGGGTTTTAAATGCATTTGTCGTGTAGTAAGTTATTAGCTGTCAAACATAATAAACTTATCCATTTAAAATCTTATCCGATAAAATTAAAACGTCAAACCTTGCCTGGTAAGATTTTCATTATAAAATTGACTACGTTGGCCCGGTACCTTCCACTTACAAACCTTGCTTTGGTCAAGTTACGTACTTTAAAGTCAAGTAATGATGAAGAAAGGTTACCCGAAATACCATATTTCTTGAGAACTTAATCACTAGGAAAATAATCAAGTATAAAACATCAAATAAGCATCCTTGCTAGGAATCAATTAAGATACCCATATAAATATCTCAAATATAAATTAAATAATTCAATCTAGCATAAACCCTATCAGAATAAGAAACACATTCAATCAAGGATACTTTGATGTAAATTGTGCGCGAGCAACCTTTATAAGAGTACAAAGTGTGCCCGAACAGCCTTCCTATGCAAAGTATACCCGAATAACCTTCCTTGAGTACAAGGTATGCCCAGAAAAAGAGATCTAGCAGACAGTGTACCCGTAAAGTCAAATTTTGAAATTACCAAGTATATTGGAGGAACAAAATTGTACCCGGAATATAAAGTGTGCCTGGAAGACAAAGTCTGCCCGGAAACACTTTTAATTTCAAAGAAATCATAATAACAAATAACACATAGCATGCCCGGAACAAAATTAAACATAAAAAAACCTAAGTGTGCTATGGTCTAAGATCTCCAAAGCTTGCTTGGTACATTATGCAACAGTTAGTATTCAAAGCTTGCCCGGAACAAGAAATATCTTGTTGAAGGCTTGCTTGGTCACATATTCAAGGACTTCAAGCTTGCTCGGGACTGAAGTACATTATGCGTACTCTACCCGGTAAGTGTAAACACTTTTAAAGCATGCCTGAAAATCATAAAATTAGTCCAAACTGACTAAGCTTGCCCGGAAAGGTTATAAAACATCAAACCTTACCCGAAAATACATATTCAACTGTTTTGTGCCCGGGAAGGTTTGAAAACATCAAACGTTACCTGAAAATACATATTCAACCTTTTTGAGGCAAGATGCAACTCTTTTTGACTTAACACCACATGTCATAACATTTGTCAAATATGTTTCATTAAAGATCATAGTTTTAAGAACAAATGGTGCATTTAGAAATCAAATTTCAGTCATGTTTCTCTTTAAAATATTTTCTTTCTTTAACTGAAAAGATCTCAAGAATGGGATCATATTGACTTAGTAGCTTTCTCAATACTTCATTCTCAGCATTATTATGACAACCTAGATAGGTCAACAGCAGGTCTAGACTTAATATGAATTTCATCTCTTTGGTGATATGATTTAATTTCATTTAATATTCACGGTTCTAAATGGATAACACATGATGTTTTCTGATGCTCCTTATCTATCTCATGGCTTATTTGGCTTTCACCAGATCACCCCAATTTGACTTTGACCCCCTGGATTTGGTCAAAACTTTTAATGACAGAACTTATTTTTGAAAATTTCTAAGATTTTTCTTTTCAAATTTACAAACATATGTGAGGTTGAACATTGGACTTACATGCCACGCAATTCGGACTTACAGACCTTTCATTCAGGATGTTTAAAGGACTTATATGATTGCCTCCACCCCTGCAGTTCTAGAGTTAACCCTCATGTTTGCATTTTCTTTCAAAATGTTTTGTGAACATCAATCAACTTTTGGTTGATAAGATATTTAAAAAGTATGTTATTCACTGTTGTTCTGTGTCATTCTTTTAAATTAGACATTTCATTTTGGTGACCAAATACCAACAGGCTTGTGTGTGACTGGATAATCACTTTTCTTCCAATCATTTAGAAAGATATATATAGGAACATGCATAGACATCAATGTAACTCCACATAAGATATAGCAGTTTCTTTTTTTTTATATCACCTTAGATTTTGCACATCATGAGAAAGCAACCATACATGTTATTGACTGTACTAAGTGCCCGTTTGGCCGATTAAATCCATATGATTGGCTAAGAAGTCAATGTACTATCATTTCCCATTATTAAACTGTTTTAAGTTCAAGCACCCCAATATCTCTTATTTGACTGGTAAATGGCTATCCTGTTTGACCACAAGTAGTCAACAGGACCAAACATACATGTGAACATGTGTCCTCTCAAAGTCAGAGTTATTGACTTGGTTTTAAGTAAATGAACAGAAAACAAGTTATTATCGCTCCAAGTGCTTACAGTTTTTCTGTTACCTGGCTATCCTATAAATCTGGGCAGATTATAGGACCAAACATACATTTGTATGTCCTTCCAACTGGGCACATGACATAATTTTCAACAAGAATAACTACTTGAGACTTTTCATTGAAAAATCCTTCTTTTGTGATCAAAACTTTTGTAATTATGCAAAATTCATTGGAGAATTCATTTTATCATTTAATTTTGACATAAAAACTAATTTTTTTGACATAAACAGTTGTAACATATTCAAATCTTAATCATAATATACATTATCAAGACAAGCAGACATAACTAATATTCAAGGTCTAGCCTATCCTAATAACATCAAATGATCAGATAAAACACATAGTCAGACAACAAATCATGATTTCAGATAAGCATTTAATCAGTTTAGACAATTCAAACTACTTATCATAGTATCAAAAATAGTTAACGAACAATCAAACATAATCATTAATGATACCTAAGTTGACCAGATAATCACATAACACATATCAGTTAACACAAAGCAATTAAAATATTCAAACATATTCAACCAACATTCAATGTGTGTGACCTCAATCAAAAATGATCAATTAGTACATAGAGACACACACTAAGCACACATCCTCAATCAGACCTCATCTGAGTTGATCATTCCTAGGGCTTTCAAAAGAAAGTTGAATCTTGTTCTGTCAAGTGGCTTGGTGAATAGGTCAGCCAAGTTGTCACTTGTATCAACTCTTTTCATCTCAATCAAGCCTTTTTCATTGCAAACTCTGATGAAGTGATTTCTGATTTCAATATGCTTAGTCTTTGAATGTTGAGCTGGATTTTTAAAATTAAAATATGCAGCAGTATTATCCATAAAAATAGGAGTGCTCCAAAAGTTCAAACCATAATCCAGCATTTGGTTATGAATCCAGAGAACTTGGGCACAGCAAGCAGATGCAGCAATGTATTCAGCTTCTACAGTTGATATGGACACAGTGGTCTGCTTCTTGCATTGCCATGACACCAGCCTGTCTCCCAGAAATTGACATCCACCTGAAGTTGACTTCCTGCTCATGTTGCAGCCATCATAATCACTATCTGTGTAGGCAATAAGGTCAAAATATTGGTTCTTTGGATACCAAATCCTTAAGTTTGGTCTTACCTTCAAATATCTAAAAATTCTTTTGACAGCATTCATGTGGGAGACTTTTGGACTTGATTGGAATCTTGCACAAACACACAGCATACATAATGTCAGGTCTTGTAGCAGTTAGGTACACACAGCATACATAATTTTGGCTCTATATTCATGCTCATCCACAAGCTCCCCCTTTTCATCAGCTTTCATCTTTTCTTTTGTGTCCATTGGAGTTGAAGCTGTTTTGAACTCTTGACATTTGAACTTATCCAAAATGTCATCCACATATTTAGTTTGGTAAATGAAAATCCCATCAGCTTTCTGTTGAACTTGCAATCCCAGAAAGAAGTTTATTTCTCCCATAGAGCTCATGCTGTATGTGGATTTCATCACCCCTTCAAACTCCATACACATTTGTTCATTGGTTGAACCAAAGATGATATCATCTACGTAGACTTGTAACAGTAGAAAATCTGATCCCTTTCTTTTGTAGAAGAGAGTCTTGTCAATGGCTCCTCTTTTGAAACCATTTTCAAGAAGATGATTTGACAGCTCATCATACCATGCTCTATGAGCCTGATGCAAACCATACAAGGCTTTATTTAGCTTGTACACCCTGTTTGGATACACTGGATCCTCAAAACCTGGAGGTTGAGCAACATACAACTCTTCATCAATCTTTCCATTTAGGAATGCAGACTTGACATCAAGCTGGAACACCTTAATGTTTTTTGAGGCAGCGTATGCAAGAAAGATCCTGATTGCGTCAAGTCTTGCAACTGGTGCAAATACTTCCTCAAAGTCTATTCCTTCTTCTTGAAGGCATCCTAGTGCCACAAGTCTAGCTTTGTTCTTAATCACCAAACCCCTCTCATCCCTTTTGTTTCTAAAAACCCATTTTGTTACAATTGCATGCATGTTTCTTGGCCTATCAACAAGATCCCAAACCTGTAGATCTCTGAATTGAGCCAACTCCTCTTACATTGCTTCTACCCAACTGTTGTCTTTTAAAGCTTGAACAATATTCTTTTGTTCTATTTGGGATAAAAGCTAGAGTACAAACAGATGTTTGCATATTTAGAATGACCTCTTGTAACTCTTTCATGTAGATCACCAATGATGTTTTCAGAATGATGATTCTTTTCAATATAAGGGGTTTGAACTATCATATCTGCATACATATTTGTGTCAAGATTTGATTCATTGAGTTCTGGTTCTTCAATGATCAATTCTGTTTCAGCATCATGAAACTCTGGTGCCTCTTCATCGTACTGTCTTGAGATAGATGCACCATTGTTTCCTATATTCATTCTTTCAAACAAATGTTGAAATCTGGCTGTTGATACAGCTTCTTCTTCATTGGTTTGGTTGCTTGGGTTCTCCTCATTCTGAACTTCATCATTTTGTACTTCCTGATTATCTTGATGAACATCTGCATGATCTTGTTCTGGAGTGTGATTGTTTCCTTGATCATTGTCTTGAACTTGTACAATAGTATCACTTTAGGGACCCTTTACAAAGGTATATTCCTTTTCTTTATTCGCAACGTTCTCCCATAACTTCTCCAAGTCCAATGCTTTCCCCCTTTTCTTTTCAATCACACTGGTCTTGTAAAAAGAGTCATCAAAGTCTTAAGGATAAATCTTGAAAGTCATTATTTCTCATGATCAAACAGCCATGCTGCACCATCAACTGTGTTGAACTGATTTTTATTAAAGATAATGTCAGATGATTCAATTACACTCATATGATCTTTCACATACACTCTGTATGCTTTTGAGTGTGTAGAATAACCAACAAAAAAGCAATCCAAGGATTTTGTTTGAAACTTGTTTAAATAATCCATGGTGTTTAGAAGAAAACATTTGCATCCAAAGGGCTTGAAAAACTTTATATAAGGCTTCCTATTATAGAAATTTTCATATGGTGTCTTGTTATGCCTTTTGTTGACAAGTACCCAATTCTGAACATAGCAGGCAGTATTAATGGCTTCAGCCCAAAATGTAACTTGTAGATTTGCATTTGCTATCATGGTTCTTGCAGCTTCAATAAGTGTCCTGTTTATTTTTTCTACAACACCATTTTGTTCAGGAGTTCTAAGAGCTGAGAATTGCTGAAATATTCCTTTTTCTGTGCAAAATTCTTTCATGACTCCATTTTTGAACTCTGTACCATTGTCACTTCTCATTGTTTTCACTTTCTTATTCAGTTTGTTCTCAATCATTGTCACACAACCCTTTATCAATTCTACAGTCTCATCCTTTGTACTTAGGAAATAAAATCAAGTATATCTTGAGTAGTCGTCAATGATCACAAGACAATATCTTTTCTTTCCTAAACTTGGCACACTCACAGGACCTAAAAGATCCATGTGAAGTAATTCAAGTGCTTGATCAACTGTGTTGATGAAGTTTGTCTTATGAGGGATTTGTGCTGCTTTCCTTTCTAACATGAACTTCAATGATCATCCAGTTTGAACTTTCTTGTGGGTAAGCCAATGAAGTGCTCACCCTTAACAATTATGTTCATGTTCTTCAGATTCTCATGACATAGTTTCCTGTGCCACAATTTTGACTCATTTTCAGTGGCTTTGGAAACAAAACATGTACCACCCCTTGAAACAACTTCTTTCATATTTAGCTCATATAGGTTGCCATTTCTTGGAGCCATCATCATAATCATTTCAGGTGGGATTACAAATTCATGTTTTAAGATGAAACAATGTGAGTCATCAAAACCAACTTTTTAACCCTTATCACACATTTGTGATATACTAAGCAGATTATATTGGAGTCCTTCAACATGAAACACATTGTCAAATGAAACCTTTCCATTGGTTAAAATTCCTTCTCCCATAATCTTTCCTCCATTATCATCATTTCCAAATGCCACAGTGCCTTCAAACATTTCTTCATAATTAACAAGTGACCTCCTGTCACAAGTCATGTGCCTAGAACATCCAATATCCATGTACCATATGTCATTAAGTGGAGTGGACTGTTCCTGCACAAAATAAAGAGTTTGATTAGTTGAGTGATGAAGTGTAAGCTATTTCAACTTGCAGCTCATCAGTTTCAATTTCAGTGGCAGCAGTGAAAGTGAGTGTTGTTGGTTCAGGATCTTCATGATTGACTTCTATATTATCTGAGTTGTCAGTTTCATAACCACACTCTCTTGGAGTTTTCACAAAGGAAGTTGTGTTCTTGAATTCATCAGATGCATTGTTAGCTTCTTGCACAACATAATTTTTTTCATTTGTGAAATCTCTCACATCAACAGTCTTTATCACTTTGGTTTCAATCTTGGGTTTCCAAATAAAACCTTGTGGTTCATAACCATGTTTCAAAAGATATTTTTCATCACCAGAGAGTTCAGTTGGTTTCTTTCTAGGAAAGATACCTCTGTTCTTTGTCTTGTCACTTCATGATGATCCTTGAGATTCATCAGTCTTCATAGATTGTGTGTCTTTGTTGGGAATACTTCTCAAGGGTTGAAAACTCTTTTCACAGCTTTTTTTTGGCTTCTTAGGAGAGACACTTCTTCTTGCTGATTTGGTTACGAGTTTCTTTGACTTGACCTCATCTTTCTTTACTTTCCTTGTCTCCTTAGTTGATTTCAATTCATCTGCACTCATTGTTTCCTTTTCACACACCTTCCCCTTTCCTAGGTATGCATCATACTTTTGCTTGTATAAAACAAAGTCTTGTCCATACTTTGTTTCATCTGGGACATGAAAAGGTTTGAAGTTGAGTCTGTCATTACATGAATCTATGTGATGACCATACTCATCACACTTCTTGCACCAAACCTTTCCCTTGTATCTTTCATGTTCATTTGGTTTCTTGAATCTTTCACTTGGTTTAGGTGCTTTGACTCCAAGTGTCTTTTGAGACTTCAGACCATCATAATCAATTGAAAAAGGAACAAATTCCTCAATCTTGATATCTTGTCTTTCTGTCTTGCTTTTGATAAAGACAATCTTTTCCATAATTATAGGTTCCTCATCTTGACTTTCTCTATGCCTTGACTGTCTTTTCTCATATTCTTCCATGGTTTCCACTTCTCCAACATCAAGCACCTTATGACTAGAAAAGACTGGATAAACAGGGATAAAGTTTTCAGCATCTATAGTTTCAATCACCTTTTTCTTGTTGTTTTGCTTTATCCTTTCCAACACAGCTTTGCTTGGAGGCCTCACTGCATTGTATCTTATCTTTTTTTTTTCACAAATGTCAAAGACACATGTTCTCTTTTCATTCTTTCATTTTGCTTCTTCATTCTTGGTGTGATAGGTGGATACAATGGAAGTTTGTCAATTGATTCAGGTTTCTTCACTTTTCTACCTCTTTTAGCAACTTTTATTTCTTCATCAGTGATCTGATCACTCAAGTCACTCAAATCATCTTAATTGAGATCATCAGAATCAAAGTCATCTTCAGAGACATGAACTCCAATTCATTTTTCCTCCTTCACCTATTCCTTAACCGTAAACACACGTTCTTGATTCCCTTCAACATTCTTATACATATCAACAAATTCCTCTTTGTCTTGAAAGACATCTCTGAATTGTTGCAGGTATGCATCTCTTTTCTCTTTATCAACTTTTGGCATAAAGTTGTTGTTGAATGGTGGTGGAAACCAAGTTCTTCAAGAATTCATTCTCAACTTGCAATTTTGTGTTCTGCACCTTTTCTTCCACAATCATCTTCTTCAATCAATCAATCTCAGTGGTGTATCTTTTCTGAACTCTGTAACTACTTATGTAGTCATATTCTAAACTTTTAATTTTTTCTTCACTTATCAACTCACTTGCCTCATATCCATTGATGATACTTTGCTTCCTAAAACACTCACTTTCCAGTTTTCCTACTTTTGTTTTCAGTTCGTTGATTATTTCATTCAAATCAATAGTAGGAGCAGGGTGTACCTGAGATGATGATTCAGCTCCTTTCTCAATAAATGCCATAAATGCCACATTTGCCTTCTTTATGTCATCTGCAATGTCTTCTTCATGATTACTCCAATCAAAACTACCCTCATGCTGTGTGGTGGCAGCCACATTCCCTTGATTTCTGGGTTGATTTTGATTAGTTGGGACTGAATTGTTAGGAATAGTTTGAATGTGTTGATTGTTGTTTCTTTGAATGTTTTGATTCTGAGGCACAACTTGATGATTATTATTCATTTGAGGCTGTTGAAAGTTGTTGAAGTTGGAATTGTAATTATTGAAGTTGTTGGGATTAGTGTTTCTCTGTTGATTCTGTTGATATTGGTGATGCTGATTTCTTGACTGGTTTTGGTACTGGTTCATCTGAAAATTTCTTGGCATGTTACATTCTCTGGCAAAATGACCAGGTTGTTGACAGTTATAGCAAATGGCATTTGACTTATCAAAACCAATTCTTTCATTTGGCCCTGATAGAAGTGATCTACCAGTCCTGTTGTATAACCGTTTGCTTCTAAGAGCCAACATGGCTGCTTTCCATTTCAAATCCATGTCTTCCAAATCATCAGCATCTATATGTTCAAGGTCATCCTGGATGACACTTGTATGAATCAGATTTTTTGCTAAAAAGGCATTGTATAATTCTGTAAACATGGAAAGCAAAGATTGTTTTTCACTTCCTTAGCCACTTCCTCCACCAGTGTAATGTACATGTCCACTTGCCATTGAGGCAAAATCAGTGTCATCCATCAGTTGGACATTGAACCTTTGCTGGTTTCCATTGTGACTTGTACTACCACAAACAAGAGGTTTAGGTGTATCAACACCATGTTCAACTGGTTCTTCAATGATGGGAATCTGTTGTTGATTTTTGGTTGACAAGTTTCCCATTGGTGCAATGAGAGAATTAGTGACCTGGAAACATGGCTTCTCTTCTTTTATCATTTCATTCTCAATCATTTCTATTTCTGCAGCATGAAGGAAGCACACTACATCATCCACCTTCAAATCATTGAAATTTGGCTTTTGAAGAATGAATTTGCATGCAGTGTACCATTCCTTGGACATTGAGTTAAGCAGCTTGGTATTCAAGTCAAAATCAGTCATGACATAGTCAGTGGTTCTTAGCTCATTCACAATTGCTTAGAATCTTTCAAGGATTGATTTCAGTATCTCTCCATCCTTATATTTGAACCTCTCGAGCTGTTGTTTGAGCCTTTTTTTTATGTTCTTCAGTTCAGTGTTTCCCTCAAATATTTCAAGGATTGCATAATACATATCCTTAGCTGTGGTGTGATGTGCTACCTTGGTCAATATTTCCCATGACAGACCTAGCTTTATCATGGCTAAGGCTCTATCATCCACTTTCCTCATTCTGTCTCTTACAGCAGTAGTTGCATTAGCACCATAATTAGTGTTTTGAGGACCATTCTTGATTGAATTCCAAAAATCCACATCATTATAGCAAACGGCTGTTTCAAATAAAACCTTCGATTTTGTGACGTTTTCCTGTCCATTGAGTCTAGGAATCTTATTAGTAGATACCTCTTGTTCTTCGTAACCAGACATTTAGAAAATCAAAAACAGTTGATTTGTAAAAGACAAATTTTAAAACAATCAGATCTGAAAATCGGTTGTTCAGATCTGATGAATCTGGTGCGAATTATTACAAGAATCAGAGGTAAAGATTTAAACTTTAATTGAAATAAGGAAGAGAAAACACTGGAAAGATGTAGATCTGGACTGAAATGAAGAATAGAGCAACTGGCATCCCTTTTTAATGGATCAGTGTTCTGCTTACGTCATTGTTCTTCAAGTCTTCAATCAGCAATAATTTCTTACTAAAATAGCAGTGACCAGCTCTGATACCACTTGTCAGGTACCCGATTGTTGGTAGATTGTTAACAAATTAAGTCATAACTCACACAATAAAGTGTTGACAAGAGAGTTAATAACGGATTGCTATATTTAGAAAGAAAACCGTTTGATAAAGGCGGAATCAAAAACAAACGACTTAGTTGCTGAGCAATCAAACAAAGTTAACTAACACAAAAGATTCACTCAGAAGATTTCCATTTATATAAATGTAATCATACAAATGATAATCTATCTAGGGTTTCTTAATGGGAAAGTTTGTCCGTACAATTCTCAGAACGGCTGTCACTTGACAAATATTCTTTCTAATATCATATTCAGCCACTGCTTAGGGGGCGTGCCCTAATTATTCCTTTTATAGGCCTGACACCTCCTTTACAGCTGTCATTCCTTCTAGAAACCCTAAATATATCGTACATATTCAAATTACATATTCAAAATAATCCTAAGTGTAAAACAAGTCTTCCGGGTAGGCTTTATGGAAGTAAACTTCTCCGAGTAGACTTTGTGCTCTGCCTTCCTTGTTACACTGGGTAACCTTGAAGTGTGCCCGAGAACAGTTTCCCGGGTATGCTTTACTTGGAGTATTTTCCAAAGGAAAATACTCATCAAGCAGACTTCAATCTTCTTGATTATATCAGACTTCGCCCGATAAAATCCAATGAGCAACCTTGTTCTTCAATGGTCCTATCAACTCCTTGCTTGGAATAAGCTTATTAGCAAATGTGCTTGGGAGCATTGTACCTTTCTTGAGTTGAACCCTGCCCGATGATACTTGAGATGTTTCATTATATATCAAGCCTACTCGGACCACTGTATTATTAAAGAATACCTTGCCTGATCTTCCAATCACTTGGCTTCATGAGCTTGGTTAGCCAAGAGCTTAATCTGAAGTAAACCTTACTTAGCTATGAAGAACAAACCTGTTTGAAATAGAGAACCTTGCCCGGATATACACTAACTAGTGAACCCTGCCTGGTTAAACACTAAAGTGTGAACCCTGCTCGGATATCCTCTAAAGAAGACTTCAAGAAGATAACCTTGCCCGATAGGCAAAATATCATGCCCGGCTAAGTAAAACCTTGCTCGAATGTCATAGGTGTGCCCGGTCTCATACTTAATCAATATCTAAGGAGGTTGAGAAGATTCCAATCTTCCTTGTAGTCTGTTCTGTGTCAAATCTTGACTCAACAAAATCTCTCAAACTTTGCTCTAATACCAACTTGTAAGGCCCCATTACCAGTGCCCTACATTGGACTTTGGATTTACTCATAAACACAGTTCTAAATATCAGAGTTAACTAAAACTTTACGCGGAATATAAAACCTACAATAAACATTACAAATTAATCCATAACTTGTTTTAAAACATTCTTGTCTTTCAGTAATTAAAATATTAATTATAAAACATCGTAGGTCTTCGGATGTCAGACTCTTATTCTTCTGCCACGTGTCCCCGCTCAAGCCAGCTGCCACATACTACTCACCTGCGTGCATACTAAAAGTCAGCTATGCTGAGTGAGTTCTAGTTAATCATACATCATACAATACGTACACTTACCTTCAATCATGCATCCGAAGATACATTACTTTACTAGTTTAATTTCATTACATAAGTTCATACATGCGTTCATAATTTAATACTTTCACAAAGTACTGTCCATTCTATCTCAGATATTATCAGGGTCTGATCCCTCTTTCCTTTGTCTATCTCATATATTATCATGGTCTGATCCCTCTTTCCTTTGTCTATCTCAGATATTATCAGGGTCTGATCCCTCTTTCCTTTGTCTATCTCAGATATTATTAGGTTCTGATCTCTGTTTGCTTCTCTATCTCAAATATTATTAGGGTCTGATCCCTTTCATCTCTATCTCAGGTATTATTAGGGTCTGATCCCTTACTTCTTCAACTTCGCACATACTGACTTTACATACCTATAACGTACATATATTTTCTTTAATAATTCATATGTTGTACATACATATATATCATACACATTCATCTTTCATATACATACCTCCCTTGTCAATACGTGCAATATCCGAAGATCGTTCACGTGCCGGCAAGCTTTCAATCACATTCATAACATAATATCTAACACATAAATCATATATGGGATAGACTTACCATTTAAGGTAAGTGTATTAACTATCAGATCGAGTATGCTCACAACCCCGAAAACATAACAAGGAAATAGGGCTAGAAACTCACATGAATTCTGTTACGTTCACCATTTATGGTTATCCCTTTCTTGAGTTGTGGACGACTAACTATATAACAATTTCACGTATCAATTTAACTATCACTTCCCATTTCATGTTTCTAGTTTAATTATCACCCTCAACGAACGGAGACCGAGGGCAGCGCCCCCGGCAGCGAGGTTGTAGGGGTGGCAGCCCCTAGCGGGGTCCAAGGGGCAGAGCCCCTGGCTGGGGTTAAGCTGTCTTAATACATTTTCCATTAGGATTTTAAATTATTTTCTAATTCTCTAACTCATTCGTTATAATGAATTACGCCTCCTTCGTTAACTAATTCGTTATCTTAAATGTCTAATTCGTTAGCTGGTTCGTTATTTTGGTTCGCTAGCCTAATTCGTTATCTTTTTATGGCTTGATTCGTCATCTGGTTAGCTATCTCATCATAAAGAATTGGCAAGTAACGAATCACCTGATTCGTTATCTGGTTCGTTATCTTAATATAACGAATCACTTGATTCGTTATCTGATCATAACGAACTGGGGAACTAATTCGTTATCTGGACATGATGAATGGATGAGCTAATTTTTTATTTCATCATAACGAATTGCATCAATCTTATCCAGACTTTGACTCAGGGTCAAAGTCAAAACTGCCAAGAACACCCAAACAGTCAACACCAGCGGATTCAGCAATTAATCCTCAAATCTCAACCAAATAACACGAATTTAGTATCCAGAGACTCGAAATCCTAACGCCTACAAACCCTAATCTTCCAATCGACCAAACATTCATGTTTAAAGGGTGCGATTTATGTATATAATGTTAACGGATTGCACTATGTATATGTACGTTTGATTCGTTTTCATCTCTTTTTTATAGATCTAGGATTACCTAAATGAATCCGAACCTAAATGAACAAATTTACGTTATAAATGTACCTTAAATGAGTCGGTTAACGAACACGGTATAGTATTGATGTTGTTTTGGTTTGTCACGACGATCTAGCACCAACGGGATCGGGTTTCCACCTTCGGATCTTGGCTCGGGATATTGGATAGTGTTTGTGTGTGTTTTCCAAGGTGTAGGCTATGGTGTAGAGATGGATAAAGTGGAAAGGTTTAGGGTTTAAGGGATATTTATACTCCCTTAAGCCCATGGACCTAAGGCCTATTCCATTTCTGATTCCATTTTTTAAAGTCCAAGCCCATCATCTTATAGTTTATTTATCTAAACCGACACACGCCTATACATTGAATAAACGAAATTTCATTTATTTATTATAATCAAAAGTAGGATGTTACATTTTCTAAGTGTGAATTTTGGCTAAGAGAAGTCCAGTTCCTTGGATATATTATTAACGAAGACGGTATTCATGTTGATCCTTCAAATATTGATGCAATTAAGAACTGGGAGACACCAAGGTCACCCACTGAAGTGCGAAAATTTTTAGGATTGGCAGGCTATTACCAACGATTCATCGAAAATTTCTCTTGCATAGCTCAACCCCTAACCCAATTAACCCAGAAAGAAAGGAAATATGAGTGGACTGAGAAAAAGGAAGAAGCTTTTTAGTTGATACGGGAAGTTGCAAAATTTAGTGTTGGATGAACCCCACAAGTCCAAGTATTCCATCCAGCCTGGATCGACTAAGATGTACAAAGATCTCCAGGAATTTTATTGGTGGCCAAATCTAAAAGGTGAGATAGCTGTCTATGTCAGCTAGTGTCTAACGTGTTCCAAAGTTAAAGCTAAACTCCAAAAGCCATCTGGATTGTTACGACAACCCGAAATCCCTGAGTGGAAGTGGGATAACATTACCTTGGATTTTGTAACCAAACTACCTCGTACCCCCATATATCATGTTGCCATTTTGGTAATAGTGGTTACACTGAAAAAGTTTGCACACTTCATTCCTATCTGAGAGAAGGACAATATGGAGAAACTAACTAGGCTTTATCTTATAGAAGTCGTTGCAAAACACGGCGTGCCAGTTTCAATTATCTCCGATAGAGATGGTCAATTTGTTTCTCGATTTTGGCAATCTTTGCGTGAATCCTTAGGTACTCGTTTGGATGTGAGCACTGCTTACAATCCTCAGATAGATGGCCAGAACAAAAGATCTATTCAGACATTGGAGGATATGTTGCAAGCATGTGTTCTCAATTTCGGCAAAAGTTGGGACACTCATATATCACTAGCTGAGTTTTCCAATAATAATAGCTATCACTCCAGTATTAAAGCTGCTCCATTGAAGCTTTGCACGGGAGAAACATTCGATCCAACTTTGTTGGGCAGAAGTTGGAGAAAAGCAGCTGACGGGAACCGAAATTGTTTAGGAGACTTCTGACCGAATTTTTCAGATCAAAGGCAGGTTAAAGGTTGCAGCAGTTCGACAAAAGAGATATGCTGACAATCGTAGAAGACCGTAGGAATTTCAAGAAGGAGACCAAGTTTTGTTGAAAGTGTCGCCCTGGAAAGGATTCTTTCGATTTGGAAAAAAGGGCAAGTTAAGTCCTCGTTATGTTGGACCATTTCTGGTCACCGAACGATTTGGTTCTGTAGCTTACCAACTTGAATTGCCCGAAGATCATAGCGGACGATGTGTTCCACATGTCTAACTTGAAGAAATGCCTCTATGATGAATCCTTGAATGTCCCCGTTGAAGATATTCGAATCGACGATAAGCTTCGATTCATTGAAGAACCCGTAGAAAGTTACTGATTGGAAGATTCATAAATTAAGTCGGAACCGAATAAAGTTGGTCAAACTTATATGGAATTCAAAGTTTGGTCCCAAGTTCACGTGGGAACATCAGGACCAAATGAAGGAAAAGTACCCTCACCTTTTTCCATAAGACTCTGAATCCAGTGCCGCTTCCTAAATTCCGGGACAAAATTTCTAAAAGGAATAGAGAATGTGAAACCCCGGAAAATTTAGCCTTAACCCGCGACTAATGTAACAATGCTTATCTGAATAAAATATTGTAATGAATAAAATAATAATATTTTATTCCAAAGTCTTCAAAATATGTGTGTTATATTTTTTTAAATTCAAAAATGTCAAATTTGTCATGTAGCGATGCGATACCCCGAGTAGGGCTGGCAATTGGGTACCTATTAAAGACACGATAAGACATGTTAATCAAAAAATTTTGGTATGTGAATTTTTTATTTTATTAAATAATTGAAATTAGTAGGCTAGACTCCCTCATTATCCCTTATTGGTACACAAAACGTAAAACTGTCTTATAGTCATGACATATAAAGTTGTTAAACGAGTCGTATTCAAGTTTGATATTTGTGTTATGCGCGTCGCCTCTTACCTGTTAAGACATGAATTGCCAGCCCTAACCCCGAGAAGTTGAAAAGTCCAAAATAGTTGGGAACGACCCGAAAAATTTCATTATTAGTAAAAATAGTGGATATAAGTGACAAACATATTTTTAGAATTTTTCGTTTCACGAAAATCAATAAGTTTGCGGTTGAGAGCCGGTAGCGGACACCGTATGAACCAGAAACCCAACACCACAAAAAATTATGATCTTAGGCTTGTTGCGTAAGGTACCCAAATTCGGATAAAGTCTGATAAAAACTATTAGAAATAATGTTCGTTTAGATAGTTAAAGTTCGACAAACGTTAAACTAAAAATTTAAGACTTTGTTTAAAAACCCACATCATCACAAAATCCATCCATCTTTCCCACCTAAACCGTATACCACCGTTACAACCCATTGTTTGCATGCAAAATCTTTTCACAATCATTGAATAATCTAGATTGAGTGTGTAGGAACCTTCACCCATAACCACCTCATTTACACCCTAACTATCTGTCTTCGACCTTTCAATTTATAACCCTAACTATCTATCTTCGACATTTCAATTTACAACCCTAACTCATCAATCCTACCCTCCTCCATCTCTATAAAACACAACCGGCCACCACCATTTCCTTTCATCCTCATCATATTTTCTTCACTAAATTACACCAAAATGTAAGAAAACCAAGACCAACACCAAAATCTTAAGTCACAAACCAAACCCACCACTTTCTTTCTTATTCTCTCCACCGTTGGTGACCTCCTTACGCTACCATCACCCCCATTTTCAATCATCACACTAAAAACATTCAAGAAACTATCTTAGGTTAAGGTAACTTGGAGGTTTAGAAGGGTCATACAAGCAATAGGAGCTCTTAAATAAGCCATAAAAAGTCAAGAAATCAAGCGCTCATCATCTTTTCTTTTATCTTCTCTCATAAGCTAAGGTTAGATTATTTACCAAGATTTATTGGTTTAAAATTTTGACTTAGATATTTCACACAAACAAAGTATAAATTATTTTAAAATGATGAAATGAAGATTTGAATGTGTGTGGTGTGAATCGACGGTGTGTTTATGGATGTGTGTGGGAACCAGCAACCCACATAAATACATGCACAAATGCATGTAGTATCTAATTAATTATGGATGCTTAAAACAATATCTTTTCTTGAATGTTAAGTAGACTACTAAAACTAATGGATAAAAGTATGATGAACAAATAAATGGTTGTTGGATATGGAAAGAGAGAGAAACGAGAAAAAGAGAGAAGGAAGAGTGTGCATGTGGATTTTATGTTAATATAAAATAAGGATGTTTGAAAAAGTACACAAATGATTCTTTAAAGTGAGTCTAGTAGTTGGTAATATGTATGCATGTGTACTTACTTGAAAGCTTGTCTTCACATTATTAGTTTTAATGTTCAAATTTGCTTAAGAGTGTTGAATGACTTATATATAATTGAAAACATGACACTTGAATAATAATAATAATAATAATAATAATAATAATAATAATAATGCATGAAAACTTGATTGATGATGTTAAAATAAATGATTCATAAATAATGAAGGAACCTTAGATATATGATTAGATATATGTTAGAAAATATGCCACATGTGTTAGACATATGTATTATTAAAAAGATGAAACATGGACTATATAAGAATGATTGAAACATGATAAAGGTAAGAACAAAAAAACTAGAAATTTTATGGGTAAAACATTCTAAGTTGTCTTAATGAAAATGACATGTGGATGTGTTGCTACAATTAATAAGTTAGAGAATATCCATGTTAGACTTGAAAGTTTATAAAAGATTTGTGTTATATATTAAGTGTTTAAATCTGGAAATTCGGTACAATTTATACATTATAAATATGTGTATTAAGTATACAAAGTGTTTGGCATATTTAATTGGGCTTATATTACTTGTCGGTAGCTTTAACGGTCGAAAAATACGACTTTTAAAAATAATTAAGAACTCAACTTTATAAGAAAAAGTTAACTGATTCCCCGATTAATATAAAACCGACAAAACCGACCAAACCGGAAGACAATTTTTATAAATATAATAAGTATAAAGACATATAATAGTAAATATTCCAGAAACTAAAATATAAATTTATAAAACTTAATATTATTATATAATATTAAACAATAGTAAATAATATAATAATACATTATTACTTGTTTATTTGCTAAATAGAATACTTATGCATGAAATATGTTAGTTGCTACTTGGGTTAAATTTATAAGTTCAGAGACCATGTGTGTGTTGAATGATCATATAGGAATTGGACTTGAACGAAATCACCAATGTGTCATTAAAACTAAAATAAACACATGAACAAAAGAATAACATATTTAAGAAATAAGATGTGTGAAATATTTTATGTTGACGAAATAACTTAAAATACGAATAAAATATTAATTGTGTGCTATAAAATTAGGACAAGAATCGAGTAGGAATAACTGATCATCTAGCGAAAACGGTGAGTTTTCTCGTAAATCCCCAATTTTAATGTTTTATTGATTTATAAATGTTTTTGGTGGAATATATGTAAACTAAAGAGATATATATTTTACAAATTGTGTTAAATGGGATAAGTAATTATAAAAAGAAAAACCGTTAACCTAGAGAGAAAGAGCCTAAAAATATTGGTAGATCTATCGGCGCGACACCCCCCACTCTTTCTGTCGCTCTGGTTGAAAAGGTGGGAATATTTTGATTTTTGTATGTTTCGAGTTAATTATAATGATAGTCATACATGAGTTGCACTCTTTTCTCGTTTACAACTAACACATTTTGTTTAAGAAATATATACCTATGTTTGTAAAAGTGGAAATTAAATTCCCATTGAAAAGGATAATGAATAATAAAAATTAACATTGATAACAATGATGAATAAATGGGTGTAAAGTCGTGAATCGTTACATCTCGGTTTTCTTTTATTAATTGAGAAACTCACCAACATTCGTGTTGACAAAATTATTGAATCATACTTATCAGGATAACGAGAATTTTGGAGGCATCGCAGAGGGAGGAGATAGGACAAAGAACACGTGTCGTTTTGGTGTTATGACGCGTGTGGACTTGTAATAATAAACTTTATGCAAATTTAGACATGTGCACTCTGATAAATAAACAAGTCCTTTAATATATTTAAGCGTTCTGTTTCGTGATTTGGCTATCGGCATCTGTCATAACCCGAAATTAACTTAGTTAAGTCTTCACCTGCTTAGATAAGATTTTCGAGGTGTGACATAGAGAAACTCACGGTTTGTAGCCTTTCGTTCCAAAATCTCGTGTCATATATTAGTACATGTTTTATTAATAAAAACTTGGTTTTAGTTTTCAGAAAACCTTTTTAGTTTATTAATCCATAATCTAGTTTCCACATAAGCAAATAAGTTCCTATTAAGTTAACGAGTACACATAGTTTGGTTTTCCGTTAACTATTATTTAATTAAATAAGTCAATTAATAAAAAATTAAAATATATAAATATAATAATATATTTTAAGTTTCAGTTGCTTGAAAGTTTCAGTTGTCGGTTTTATGTTTAAAACGACTCGTTTTGGTTTTTCGTGTAAAATGTAACTTTTAAATCATGAAAAATACTTGTTACACATATATTAGTCAATTTTTATAAGTTACCTTGTAAAAATATATTATTTTCATTTTTGTCATATTTTCTTAAAAAGCAACTTTTTAACGTCTTCATGTCGGTTTTCGCGACACGAACCGTCTTGTACTATGTCTTATCATCTTGTCCTTTTCCCATGTATTACCTTATGTTACACATGAGTATTTTACAATTTTAGGGGCTGTTTTAAAACAATTCCTAATAGTCGTGTCGTTTTCGTTTAAAAAGCCGATTTTTCGACCATTAATGTTATCGACAAGTCAAATAAGTTGAACAAGTTTACACTAATCATCTTATGAACTAATCACACATATATTAACACATAATTCACAATGAATTCAAGTATTGATCATATAAATTCACAAGACAAGTTTAATCAAGTATTAAGTTCCTAGTTCATATTCTAAGTTTGTTAATAATGTTACTAATCAAGTTTGTTGTTCTTTTATGAAAAAATACCATTATATAACCCTTGATTCTAGATTTTTAGCTTATTTATGAGTTCATAATATGCCAAAGCATTACTTTTCAATAGAGTGTTCTTATTCCTTTTTAGAAGAATCTAGTTTTCATGATCCAACTAAGTATCTTTTCAAGAATTAACTATGAACTTTTGGATGATTCTATTCTTTACTTATAATCCATCACTTTTCATCATTTCTATCATTATTAATCTCTAACAAATCACTCAAATCACAAGATCATGAATTTTATAAATTTTCCAACTGTTGTTCTAACAAAGTTTCCTATTATAGTAACTTTCATATTTTTGTATATATTTTGAAATTTTGGGATTATTTAATCCATCTCATGGTTTATTTACTTTCTGGCTCGCTGCCCGAGGTTATTGCACGTTTTACTTGTTTCGTGCGAAAATTTCGACTTTTTGTTGACTTTGCAAGATATTGAACCTTAATAAAGAGAGATTTTAATATAAAAATGATATTAGTATGGTAAACATGATTACATTAGAGAAAATTTTTTCCAGATGTTACACTCAATATTTGGAGACATTATTTGTATGGTACTAAGTGTACTATTTACAAGATCATAAGAGTTTAAAGTACTTCTTCGACCAGAAAGAGCTGAACATGAGACTGAGAAGATGGTTAGAGTTGATAAAGGACTACCACTGCGTTAATAAGTATTATCCTTGTAAAGCTATTGTGATCGCTGACGCGCTAAGGTGTAAGAATCAGGAAATTATTACAATAGTGAAGTTGTATAAGTTAATTGTTAGCTCGGATCTCTTTCAAGAAATCATCAAGGTACAGTCTTAGGTGCTTTCAGATGATGGACTAATGAAGAAGGAAAGAATTGTAGGGCAACAAGACAAACTGATGTAAAACATTCAAGGTGTTAAGACTAGGTTTGACCGTATGTGGATTCCACGCCATGGAGATCGTATGGGTCGAATCTTAGATGAAGCTCATAAGTCAAGATATTCAATCCATCCGGGATCCACTAAGATGTATCAAGACTTGAAAAGGTACTATTGGTGGCCGGGTATGAATAATGATGTAGTAGATTATGTTAGTAAGTGATTAACTTGTTTACAAGTTAAGGAAGAACATCATAACGCTTATGGGAAGATGTAGCCTTTGGAGATACCTGAATGGAAATGGAACACATCACCATGGATTTAACTAAGCTACCTCGTACAGCTAAGCATCATTATACCATCTTGGTGATTGTGGACCGTTTAACAAAGAGTGCTTACTTTCTGCCTATACGAGAGGCTATCTCATCAGAAACGTTAGCAAGTTTATTCATAAAGGAAGTTGTGAAGAAGCATGGAGTGCCATTATCAATCATGTCCGATAGAGATACTCACTTTACTTTGAGATATTGGAAGAAGTTCCATGAAGCTATGAGAACAAGATTGAACATCCGTACGGTGTATCATCTATAAACAGATGGACAGTCTGAAAGGACGATCCAAACCCTTGAGGATATGCTTCGTGCTTGTGTTTTAGATTTTGGAGGAAGTTTGGATGATCATCTGCATCTGGCAGACTTCTCCTATAACAACAACTACCATTTAAGCATTGATATGCCACCGTTCGAGATGTTGTATGGTGACGTTGCAGGACTCCTGTATGTTGGGGTCAAATTGGTCAGAAAGAGCTCGGAAGTTTGGAAGTTGTTCAAGAAACCTCATCAAGGTTTGATTAGATCAATGCAAGGATGAAAGTTGCTCAAGACCGTCAGAACTCGTATGCTGATAAGCGGCGACGATCGATTGAGTTTATCATTGGTGACAATGTGATGCTCAAAGTCTCGCCTTGGAAAGGAATTATTCGTTATAGAAAGCGGGGGAAGTTGAGTCTGAGGTACATTGGACCGTTTAAGATTATAGATCGTATCGGTAAAGTCGCTTATAAGCTAGATTTACCTGAGGAATTAGAAGGAATCCATTCAACCTTCCATGTTTCTCACCTAAGGAAATGTCTAGCTGATGACACGTCCTATGTGCCATTGATAGGTATTGAGGTTGATGAACGGTTGAACTACATTGAGCAACCGGCCGAGATAGTTTACCGCAAAGAAAAGCAACATCGTCACAAGGCTATACCCCTAGTGAAATTGATATGGAAGCATCGCAAGGGATCAGACGCTACTTGGAAAGTTGAAGAAGAGATGCGCAAGTTTTTCCCAGAGTTGTTATAGTAATAGTTAGGTTTTGGGGATGAAACCCCTTTAAGGATGGAAGAGTTGTAACATCCTTTATATTATATTAATATATAAAAGGAATGATGCTCTCTATTAAAATGTGTGTTAATATTTAATTAAGGAATTAAATAAAATAAAGAGTATGGACTTGGGCGGGAAGGATGAATAAAGGATGGGATGGGCCTTAGGTCCATGGGCTTGAGAGGGTATGAATACCCCCCCCCCCCCCCTTAAACCTCCCTAACACCCACATTCCTATCTTTCTTATTCCCTACACACTCAAAACACATACACACACACACACATCCTTTCATACGGACGTGACCGAGAAAGGAGGTCCAAAACCAAAACTGAGCTTTCATAGTTGAAGATCTTGGTTATACAAGCTAGATACGATCTGTGAGAGCTTGCGAAGCTAAACCGTATCTTTATAACAGGTAAAGATGCGCTCTTTAACATTATAGGTTGTGTTTTTATAAACGGATTGCCATGAAATTTAACATTAGAGTAGATCGGGAATAGATGAACCATAAAGTTACAACTTGATGTTTAAAATGGACTTAACGAAATCATGGACATATACGGCTCATAAAGGAACCCTAGATCTAGCCTTTGAACGTTTTAAACCCATAAATTTTCAAGCTTTACGGATAAACGGGTTAGGTTTTGGCAAAAAATGGGAATGGAAACAGGTTAAGTATGATATAATATCATAAAAAGGGTTTAGATGTTAAGACATGTAATGAAATGATGATAAAAGACCAAACTGTAGCCGCTCATTCAATTACAATATTAAACTCGAATACATTGGTTGTATTCGATTACATTGTTAAACTCGCATACATACATGCACTCGAATACATTAAATGAATCGCATACAATACATACTCGCATACAATAGTAAACCCAATTACAATGTTGAATTCGAATACACGTAAACATTCCAATACATGGACAGACTTGAATAAAAACCCTCCATTCGATTACAATGAAAGGATTCAAATACATGCACAACTCGATTACAATGAATATGATCGATTACATGGTGTGACTCGAATCGAGTTACATAAACTTATTCGAATACATAGGAACAACTCGAATACAACATGCACATATAAACTCAAGTTATACACTTTACAAGACAAACCAGAAAATAACTCGTTCAACCAGAATTGACACCAAATTTTGTAAATTAATAAACAGTAGTCAAATAGAGTCCAAAAATTATGATTTTTTACTTTTTGAAAACTAGAATCAAAGTTCTTAACCGTAGCATCAAGAATCAATCAAAAATACCAACGTATTAACAATTTATACGACTAACAATATAGATCACAAAATCTATCAGCAAGTAGATCCAAATTAAAACTTACAACAATCATGATTTTTATATCTCTATGATCCTAAATCACTAAGGGGCCATTTTATATGAAATAAAATTTATATATAAAAGGATTCCATCTTTTCTTTTATAACAATACACAAAAATCCCTTATAAACAAATCAAACTTGATTATACTTTATTTATTTGTATGCTCCAATCATTTTGATACTAATCCCATTAATCAAAAACATAAATAAAGACATGTACTAATAATTTTTACCTATTTTTATACAAAGATTCAACATCCTTTCTTCCAAAAATCACCAAAAGTTCTTGAGTGTGTGTATGATCTTGTGAGAAAATTGTAGAAAATAATGAAAAGTGTATGTGAGTGTGGGTGTGGATTTCGGCCAAGGAAGGAGAAAAGGAAGAGAAAAGGTTTTCAAATCGAAGGTTGTCTAACAAAAATCTTATTAAAAACATATTAACTTTCATTAACAACAATATAACTACTATTAATCAATAATAAACTTTAGGTTAAGGCTTTTGTTTAATAATATGTATCGTGTAACGTTTTTTATTCAAGTTTACTAGGTATACCATAATCTAAAGTTCATGGTACATTTTAAAAATTAACATGTATATGTAATATAAGATGCACGTAAAAATCATTCATGACCATTTCTTGCACATAACATACATATAGACATGTAACATATGACATGTAGCATGTAACATATATTACCATAGTTCATAATGTAACATGTGACAAGTAGTGTGTAATATATATCACATTAATATATGGTGTAACATGTGACAAGTAGTATGTAATATATATCACACTAGTTTATATAACACGCACATGTAGCATCTAACATATTGCCTACCATATGTATCATAACATTTGTAATAAGTTATCATATTTCATATAATATTTATCATAACATTTGTTATTGTTGTTAGGCCACCAACGACTCAGAAAAACTCGTGTGTGTGATTATGCGACATGTAACATGCGACATGCATGCTAGTTTTCAGACTGAGTTAACAAAATTAACTGAGTTTAGTTAACAGGGTTAACCTACAAATGTTGGGTGTCACAGCTGGTGACACTGTAGCTTGCTCGGGGTTGAACCTTGCTCGTTAGTAGTCCTTAAGTAATTTCTTCATTCACTTCCTTAAAGCTTGCTGGGACCACTGTTTATTATAAAGAAACCTTGCTCCATCCTCCAAAATACTTGGTTTTAGCTGTTGAGTCAAGATTTGACCTAAGAAAAGTATAAGGAAGATTGGAATCTTCTCAATCTCCTCAGATGTCGCTAAGTATGGAATCCGAGCACACTTGGATTCCCGGGCAAGGTTTTCCTACCCTAGCAAGCTATTTTGTCAATCGGGCAAGCTTATCTTCTATAATTCTTCTTTAGTGTATACCCGAGTAGGGTTCACTATGTCTAGGAAGATTGTTCTTCTTAGCCGAGTAAGGTTTACCACCGGGTAAGCTCTTGGCTAACCAAGCTCATGAAGCCAAGTGATTGGAAGATCGGGAAAGGTATTCATCAATAAAACCGTGGTCCGAGAAAGCTTGATGAGAGTAATGGAATATCTCAAGTAACATCGGGTAGGATTCAAATCTAGCAGGCTACAGTGTTACCAAGCACACTTTGCTTTGCTAATAAGCTATTCCTAGCAAGGAGTTGAAGGGACCATTGAAGAACAAGGTTGCTCGTAAGGTCATGTCGGGCAAAGGTTGATGTGATCAAGAAGATTGAAGTCTGCTAGGTAAGTATTTTCATTGGAAAATACTCTAAGTAAAGCCTACCCGGAGAACTCTCCAAGCACACTTCAAGGTTACCAGGTCTACCCAAAGAAGACAAAGGCAGAAAGCCTACCCGGTGAAGACAACTTATGCAAAGTCTACCAGGAAGACCAGTTTTTACACTTAGCATAGTTTTGAATATGTAATTTGAATAAGTATTATTTATTTAGAGTTTCTAGAAGGAATGACAGCCATAAAAAGAATATTTTAGGGCACGCCTCTGATACGGCCAAGCCAATCATTCTGAAAAAGAGTATTTGAGCGTGACGGCTGTCATTGAATAGTACGGATATAACTTTCCATCCAAGAAACCCTAAATCGATTATCGCTTGTATGACTTGATTATATAAATGGAAATCATTTAAGTGATTCTTGTGTGTGGTAGTTACCTTTTGTTATACTCTTAGCAACTACACTGTTTGTTTATGATTTCGCCTTAAGCAAACGGTTTTCTTTCCTAAAATATCAACTGTCATTAACTCTCTTGTCAACACATTTATTGTGTGAGTTATGACTTGATTGTGTTTGTGAGTGATTATTCGGGATCGGCATTAGCTTTGTTTATGTAAGAGTTTTCTCTGAAACAATCCTTGCTTGACATGAAGAATAAACTTGCTTGATGAAGTGTAGTTTGCTCGAACTAACACTTAAGAAGAATTCCAGAAGTTAACTTTGCTCGAAGAGCAAAATACCTTTCTTGACTAAGTTTAAGCTTGTTGTGAAACCTAAGTGTGCCCGGTTTCCTTACTTAGCCATTTTCTAAGGAGGTTGAGAAGATTCCAATCTTCCTTAAACCATTTCTCATCCTAACACACATCATTAATGACTAAATACCATTGATATTTTGACTGATCAAGATTGTCAGTTTGCTCAATTTCATCTTCAGATTCACCATTGGTTACTTTTACAATAAAAGGATATTCGTTGTTCTTCTCAGTAAGCTTTGACCATAATTTGTCGAAATAAACATTCTATTCTGATGTTACTTCAGGGACACTTTTCCTGTACAAAGTATCATCAAAATCTTCAGTGTATAGCTTGAAGGATTTGATTAACATTTCATTGAAGAACACATTTGAAGATTCAATCACACTCAAATGGCCTTTCATATAAACTATGTAAGCTTTTGAGTGTGTTGAATGTCCAACAAAGAAACAATCTAAGGATTTAGACTGAAACTTGTTAAAATAGTCCTTTGTATTCAACAATGAGCATTTGCAACCAAAAAGTTTGAGAAAATTGATGTAGTGTTTTCTTTTGAACAAAATCTAATATGGAGTTTTGTCTTGACTTTTACTAAGAAGGACATTATTTTGAACATAGCAAGCAGTGTTTATAGCTTCTGCCCAAAAGGTAACAGGTAAATAAGCATCTGCTATCATGTTTCTTGCAGCTTAAATTAATCATCTGTTTCTTTTTCCTGCAACTCTATTTTGTTCAGGAGTTCTAGGAGCACTGAATTGTTGAAATATTCCTTTGGTCTTGAAAAACTCATCCATTACCCCATTCTTGAAAAACACAGTCCCATTATCATTTATCATTACCTTTACCCTCACATCCAATTGATTCTCCATCCTTGTTACACGGCTCTTAATCAACTCAGCAGCTTCATCCTTTGAGTTTAAAATGTAAACCCAAGTATATCTACAAAAATCATCCATAATCACAAAACATTATCTTTTCTTATCAATACTAGGAACAGAAACAGGACCAAAGAGATCCATGTGAAACATTTCAAGTATTTGATCTATTGAGTTTATGACTTTTGTTTTGTGAGATAATTTGTGATGCTTTCCCTTCTAACAAGATATAGATTTGTCATCCAATTTGAAATCTCTTGTAGGCAAATTAATGGCATGTTCACCTTTAACAAGTTTGTTCACGTTCTTTAAGTTGACATGACAAAGTTTTCTATGCCAAAGTTTGGTTTCATTCTCAGTAGCTTTGGAAACAAAGCAAGTTCCTCCTCTTGAAATGGCATCTTTCATTATTAGTTCATACAAGTTTCCATATCTAGGTGAAACCATCATGATCATGTTAGGAGGAATTACAAATTCAGGTTTGAGGATGAAACATTGTGAATCATCAAATCCAACCTTATAACCTTTATCAAACATCCGAGAAATGCTCAAAAGGTTATATTGTAATCTTTCTATATAGAACACATTATCAAAAGATACCTTGTCACTTGATAGAATGCCTTTCCCCACAATTTTCCCTCCATTTTCATCACTCCCAAATGCAACTGGTCCATCAATTTTTTCTTTACAGTTGAAATGCCCTCTTGTCACAAGTCATGTGCCTAGAACATCCACTGTCTAAGTACCATACATCATTCTTTTGGGTGGACTGTTCCTGCATATTTAAAAGAAAAATGAATAATTAAGTGATGAAGAACAGGCTGATTTAGCTTGCAAATCATCAACAACATTAACACATTTTGCATTGGGTTTGGGGTCCTCATAGATAAGTTCACATTAATCATCATATTCATATTCACATTCAGACAAGTCACCGGGCTAAGGGACTATGCTTATGCATTCCACAATGACATATACTCTTTTCTTAATTGTCACTTGTGCTTCAGTCCTTGGTTTCCACATAAATCCATGTGGTTCAAAACCATTTTTAAGTAGAAACTTCTCATCATCGTTAAGTGCATTTAATTTCATTTTGGTGAGAAGTTTCTTCACAGGCTTGCTTTTGTTTTCTCTCAATGTTAACTTATTGGAGTCAGTAGATTTTTTAGATGCTTGAGACTTAACAGATTAGGATCTGTTGAGTTTCTTCAACTTTGGAGCATTTTTCTTGATACTTTCTTTACTACTCTTGACATTTGATTCTTCATTTTTGACATTATCCACTGTCTTCTTATTATCCATGCTCAAGTAATCACTATACCTTTTTCTTGTAAAATGCAAAATCTTGTCCAAACTTGTCACACCCTCAAAATCCACTAACGGAGTTTTACCGTCAGAGGGTGTGAACTAACAGGATCGGAATCATCAGTTATAATCAAACCATAAAATAAAGTTTCAAAACCATGAAAAACGTTTAAGAGTAATTAAATGCGGAAGCGTAAAAACAATTAATCAAAAGTTGCGTCACGCAGGACGACTTAAAACCAAAGATAATCGTTAAAAATAAGTTTGCAGGACAAAAGCGTTTTCAATCAATGCATGTTCCTAAACCGCGCGCCCGCCTCGGCTACCTGAGAATAACATACTAAAAGTGTCAACACAAGGTTGGTGAGTTCACAAGTTATATAAAATAAATCGTTTAGCGTTTTGCGTTAAGCGTTTTGCGTAACCACGTTACGGCGTTTTGCGTTACCAGATAGTGTTATGTCAAATTATATACCGATAGGTAGCTAGTCTATACAACAAGTATTACTAAGTGTTCGACACCGAAGCTGACTCGTTTAGTAAGTGCCTTGTCACCAGGTCCTCCAGACCATGGTACGTGTTAGCCAAAATTACACCCGCTCGACCTCCAGTCGAGTTTAGCGTTGGGTGGGGTTTGTCAAACCCAGTAGTACTACTCAACAGTGACTCGCTATTCCAAATATTAACCGGTTCGATGTGTAGGACTTCAATTGTTTCGTTTGCCACTTAGCCTTTACAAGTGATATATAATTTACTAACAAAATCTTAAAATGCGTTGTGGAGTATGTTATCTCCCCCAAGTGAAAAGCGTTTGAAAACAGTTTAAAGCGGGGAAAGTGAAACTCACTGTTTGCGAAGAATTTCCCAAAATAAATCACCAAGATGCGCGTCACCGAAAAACTCTCTCTAACGTTCTAAAACAACAAAGAGATTTTTCTAAGTGTCGGAATATTATCGAGTCTCTAGACCCGGCACATAATACCTATGCACATAACATGTTTCGTGTTTCGTTCGTGAATCGTGTGTGACTTTAACAAGTGTTTTTGTGACACATCACATGTGTAAGCAATCATATACGTGTCATGTATTCATAACGTACATTACTAGCAATTTTTCCCGTAAGGGCATTTTGGTCAACAAACGACAATTATCTTGCAATCATTCCCCTCAAGGGCAATTTGGTCATAACACGATAATAAATTAGCAAGTATCATATTTCATGCATTTTCACAAAACTCAGCAGCTAGTTTCACCGAGACAGAAATCCTACTAGAAAGATTGTACTATTTCACCGATCATAGCGTCTCAATTAATTTACCAAAAATCATCACAGAGGAACATATGTCTTAGGTTTCCAGAACATATTTTATTACATTTTTATTCCTCATAGTTTTCTCACAATCATCAAATCATTACAGCAAACTCATAACAGTCAGATTCATGCACAACAGAATGTTATTTGCAATTCCCGTTAAACGAAAAATCCAATAAATGCAAGACCACTTGGGTTTGGTTCCTAACTCAATGAGTCAACTTCCAGAAGTGGATCCAACCCAATTGGTCTCGTAGTTCATGAGATATAACATTTACAACATAACCTAACAGCAGGTCTAACAGCTCAGCTTTGCACAACGTTTTTATAAAATCATAAAAGTTAACTTCTACTTGTCCAAAAATTACAAACTTATACTTTATAGAAACTAGACTCAACCTAGTTTACTGCAGTACCCACAATCTCAACCAACTTTCACATTTACACTTCGTTACAGTTACTTAAACATCGTTTACACATTCTGTCCAGAATCTGTTTGCATCCAAACTCAACATAATAACAATCTATGAACTATCATGCATCCATATAACCCTCTAGACTCCATAAACACCATCCATGCACATCAATTTCATATTACATACAAGATTAGGGTTTGTGTTTGAACTCAAATCAAAGACACAACAATCACCATGCAACAAGATTCAATCTAGTTATCAACTCATCATTCAATCAATCACAATCATATTAGCTATATACATGAACAAAATCGGCAGCCTAGGGTTTGTGGTTAACCCAACAAACATCAAAATCAAGCAACAAGAATGTAAAGGATGATCAATTATACCTTCCTAGCACCTAGTTCTTCAATCAAACACTTGATTTGATGGTTGAATGTGTATGTATGGTGGACGGCAGCCAAGGATCAAGGGAAGAGAGAGACCGATCGGGATTTTTGGGTTTAGAATAATAATAAGTTAGGGTTAAGTTAAGGATATATTTATAGACATACAAGTTACACTCAAGTCCCTCTACTTTCAAGTGTTGTTTTTCTAACTTAACTAACTTAGTTTCTTGTTTCTTGTCTAGCATTACACACCATATAATCAAGTAACACTTATGTTAACACATAATTATCCCATAATTATTATGTTGACGTTTTTCGTTTATTCCTCAATCGTTTGCGCTTCGGTGCAAATCCCGAAAGACTACACATGTAGTAAGTGTTAAGCGTCATTTAAACCCTAGTTTAAATGTAATGAACTGTGCGTTAAAGATTCAATGATCTTAAGTTTGAATTGACGGAGTTGAGTTAACGGAGTTAACCTGAAATTGACGATTGTCACATCATTCCCATGTTAAAGAATTTTCGTCCCGAAAATTTGAGTCAAGTGTGACACCCGGTAATTTCCCAATCCTATAAACTAAGTAATCAACCTAATAATTAGGTGATTGTAAATATTAAGCGCGCTATGTTAGAATCAGCGCGGGCACGTTATATGCGCCCTGCGCGAGCGCGCTATGTTAGTCAGCGCGGGCATGTTATGTGCGCCCTGCGCGAGCGCGCTATGTTAGAATCAGCGCGGGCATTTGTTATGTGCACCCTGCGCGAGCGCGCCATGATAAGAACCAGCGTGGGCATATGTTATATGCGCCATGCGCGAGTGTTTTGGCTTTATGTTTTCATGTAACTTAACTTTATGATGGGTTGACCGTCCCGCATGATGCTAAGGCGGGTGCATCCCAAATCGTTTATGCGCGTGCGGAAAGGGAACTAACCTCCCCGCATGGCGGGAACATTGAGAGCTAGTTTGTCTGAAGCTCCAAGATGGAATTGACTTCAACATAACTGATCACTATGTTGAAATACCAAGACCACCTGGAGAATCTACAAATGAAACTCAATGTCCCTGACTGCGAGAAGGTTACGCACCTACCCGCAGCAAAGAAATGTCCTTCACGCAGAAAGCTATGCGCACAAAGTTATACGCGCAGAACACTTGGTTTATTCTCCAGATGTAAGGAGATTATTCCCGCCCAAAAGGAAACAGTAGCGTGTTTCAGAGATTTCTACTTTTTACTGTACACTGACAAAAGTACCTGAAAAAGCACACTGTAACATGAAAAGTCAACTGTCAGCCACCCTACTCCCACCAACCACAGACCTGCATGTCCTGTCCAAATCAAATCAAAATCTTTTATCCACTACTCCACTTTTAAATAAATAATAATAATTTCCATACTTTATCATCATTACACCTAGATATGAAAAGATTACAATCCCCTAAAGCAAGGGATTGTGTTCCCTTGAGTTTGCCTATAAATATGTAACCTAAATTATCACCCAAAACACACTTCAAACTTCTCTCTTAAGAACTGCAAACTTGCACTAATCATCTCCCAAGCATCCGTTGTTTTCATTTCCGATCCTGTTACTAGGTAAGCCGAGAATATAACCTTGAGATCTACTTTCCAACCCTCATATTCTCCTATTTCTTGATCTTAATATATATACTTCTTGTTATTTAATCATATTCTAGACCTTCAATTCCGAGGCCAACACCAAGAAAACCCGAATCTCGATTAATCCCTTAACAAGAACCACAGGTGAGTCTCACAGCCCCTATTTTCACTGTTTTCACTATTTTTAAACTGTTTTCGGGGTGAGGGACACGTACTTAAACTATGTTTTATCATGATACTCTTACAAGCAATACAAGAAATTATGTGTTTAAATAATGTTTCATTATGGTGTATTTACGAGCAATGCAAACGGTTATCTATGGTTTACTATGTATGTGCGCCAGAATTCGAGTAAGTGATCACTTTACCATTGGAACTCTAAGGGTAGGGACTGCTGGTTTGATCCACCCACTCGTAGGGGTCGCACCTCTTACACAGACGAGTGCCTAGCATGTCACGGGGCAGTACTATGGGATTGAGCCCGCTCGTAGAGGTCGCTCCTCTTACGCAGACGAGCGCCTTGTTTTCCGGCACAACGTCTGCGCGTAACCCGCGGGACGGTATTATTCGCTCGTAGTGGCAGCGCCACTTACACAGACGAGCACGGTTTTTCAGATGTGTCCGCGCGTAACCCGCGGGACGGTATTACTTGTTTCGCTCGTAGTGGCAGCGCCACTTACACAGACGAGCACAGTTCCCAGAAATGTTCGCGCGTAACCCGCGGAACGATTTTATCAGATTATGTTATCAGAACTATGTTTTACTAAGCATGTGTTTCAATGATGCTATCAGAATTATGTTATAGAATGATTTTTATCAAGACTATGACGCGATACGATTTATCAAGTTACTAAAACTTGTGAACTCACTCAGTTTATACTGATTCAAATGTTTTTACGTGTCTTTCAGGAGATAACTAGGTAGCGCATGGAGTCACACTTAGAGCACCTCACGCTGAACATCTAAAACTAGCTTTTTGGAAGATTTTAGTTCTATCCCTTCGATGCGCGTGGTTGTTCCCGCCGCGCAAGGGGATATGGCGTGGAAATCTTCTACAGTTTTTATACTTGGATGTTTTTTTTTATGTAATTTTTAAACAATGTAATGTATTTGTATTAAACATTTCATGCGCAATGAAAATCTTACTTTGAATGTTTGCAATGGCCCGTGCTTAATTATCAATCCCCACTCGCGCGCGCCCGGCTGTTTCCGCCGCTCAGGGCCGGGTGTGACAGATTGGTATCAGAGCACTGGTTATAGCGAACTAGGAAAAGAAGTTTTAACCTAGACTATAACCGTTGGGGGAATCGCATGAAATATTTTTCAAAGAAAATATTTTCAAAAGAAACTATACACACACTTAGGAACACGGGTCACACAGTGTCTAGTAAATAAAGATAAAAACATTATGTGCTCAGAGTACATGCGCTAAGTTGATATATTTTCACTCTTTTAAAGCGAGAATGCCTCCAACTAGAGCCAAGGGAATTACCATGACACCCGAGGAACTCGCGGAAATAATCGCGCAAGCGATCGCAACACACGAGGCCAGCAAGGCCGAATCAAGTCAGGGTCGTCAGAATGAGACCCCAGAACCCGAATCAGGAGCCTTGGACAAAGGATGCTCCTACAAGACATTTATGGCCTGTAAGCCTTGGCCATTCAAGGGTACCGAAGGGGCCATTGGGCTCTACAACTGGATTGACAAAATGGAGACAGTTCTCTCCATTAGCGGATGTAGTGAGAACCAGAAGGTCCTTTACGCGACCTGCATGTTCCAAGAAGCAGCTTCGTCTTGGTGGAAGCTTCAAGTGAAGACATTGGGGCGAGAAGTTGCTCTCCACAGGACCTGGGAGGAGCTGAAAGAGATGATGATGAAAAAGTTCTGCGCTCGCGCAGAAATTCAGAGCCTGCAACAGGAATTCTGGAACCACACCATGGTAGGAACGGATATCGACGCCTATAACAACCGGTTTAACGAGCTTTGCCAGTTGGTGCCAGACATGGCAAACACGGAGGAAAAGAAGATCGAGAGGTATATCTTTGGGTTACCTCCTGTTGTTAGGGTTCCGCTCAACGCCGCAGCGCCTCCAACCTTTGATGAGGCGGTAGCGCGGGCCATCACCCTTACAAGGGATACGGTCCGTGCGGGTATGTTGACTACGCGCGGAAACGAACAGCGAACCTCTGACTCCAAGAGGAAATGGAACTCTCACCACCGAGGGTCCGACTCCAAGCAGCCACCGTTCAAGAAACAGGAGAGCGCAAGGGTTTACGCGATCCAAGCCGCGGAGCCAACAAGGAAAGGATACAGTGGGCCTTACCCATGGTGCAACATATGCAAGTTTCACCACGAGGGTGAATGCGCGAGCGTCATGTGCGCCAAATGTAACAGGCCAGGGCACAAGACGGTGAATTGCCGTGCTAAGGAAGCTGGAGCCAGTGACAACTGCTACGCATGCGGGAAGCCAGGGCATTTTAGTCGGGATTGCCCGCAAAGGGGAAACCAAGCTCGCGGGAGAGCTTTTGTGATCGGCGCGGGCGAAGCTAAAGAAGAGCCGAATGTGGTAACCGGTACGTTTTTGCTTAACGGCCATTTTGCATCTGTCTTATTTGATACTGGAGCTGACCTAAGTTTTATATCCACTGAGTTTAAAGACTCCCTAGGCTTAGCGACCAGTAGGCTAGACACACCTTATACTATAGAATTAGCCAATGGTAGGCAGTTATGCGCGAACGAAAGAACTGAACAATGTGTAATAGTCATGGGAGGTCACGGGTTCAATATTAACTTGTTGATAATAGACTTGGGAAGTTTTGACATTGTGGTAGGTATGGATTGGTTAGTCGAGAACCACGCGGAGGTTAGTTGCCATGAGAAGCAGGTTCGGGTCCCACTGTTGAACGGAGAGACCTTGGTAATTCAAGGGGAAAGAAGGGGAGTTGCGACAAAACTGATTTCGTGCCTAAAGGCGCGCAAGTGCCTAAGGAAAGGGTGCTACGCCTTCCTGGCGCATGTAGTAGAGAAGAAAGGAGATGAGCGAAGAATTGAAGACTTACCAGTAGTGCGCGAATTTCCAGAAGTTTTTCCTGAAGATTTGCCCGGATTACCGCCGCCGCGACAAGTCGAGTTTCGTATTGATTTAGTCCCAGGAGCTGCGCCAGTAGCTCGAGCGCCTTATCGACTAGCTCCATCTGAGATGCAAGAGCTATCCAATCAGTTACAGGAACTATTGGATAAGGGTTTCATACGCCCAAGCTTTTCACCTTGGGGAGCTCCAGTACTGTTTGTTAAGAAGAAGGATGGTTCGTTCAGAATGTGTATTAACTATAAGGAACTGAACAAGCTGACAGTCAAGAATCGGTACCCCTTACCGAGGATTGACGACTTATTTGACCAGTTGCAGGGATCCAGTTATTATTCAAAGATAGATCTACGGTCAGGATACCACCAACTTAGGGTCCATGAGGAAGATGTGCCGAAAACAGCCTTCCGAACTAGATACGGCCATTATGAGTTCTTAGTGATGCCTTTCGGGCTAACTAATGCGCCGGCTGTATTCATGGATCTGATGAACCGCGTGTGCAAACCATACTTGGACAAGTTTGTGATTGTATTTATAGATGATATTCTGATTTACTCGCGGACCAAGGCCGAGCATGAGCAACACCTGAGATTGATTTTGGAATTGTTGAGGAAAGAAAAGTTGTATGCGAAGTTTTCCAAGTGCGAGTTCTAGCTTAGAGAAGTTCACTTTCTCGGTCACGTTGTAAACGAGAAAGGAATACACGTTGATCCTTCAAAAGTCAAGGCCATCGAAAACTGGGAAGCGCCAAAAACCCCAACTGAGGTGAGGCAATTCCTAGGACTAGCTGGCTACTATCGACGCTTCATTGAGAACTTCTCCAAGATAGCTCTACCTCTGACCGCGCTAACTCAGAAAGACAAGAAGTTTGTTTGGGGCGAAAATCAGGAAGCAGCGTTTCAGATGTTGAAACAGAAGTTATGTAGTGCGCCAATTTTGTCTCTGCCCGAGGGGACGGATGACATCGTCGTTTACTGCGACGCTTCACATCAGGGACTCGGATGTGTCCTTATGCAGCGAGACAAAGTCATAGCGTATGCCTCGCGCCAACTCAAGACCAATGAAAAGAACTACACAACGCATGATCTGGAACTTGGAGCGGTTGTCTTCGCGCTAAAGATTTGGCGCCATTACCTCTATGGTACAAAGTGTATAATCTTTACGGATCACAAGAGCCTTCAACATATATTTGATCAAAAGGATTTAAACATGAGGCAACGAAGATGGGTTGAATTGTTGAATGATTATGATTGTGAAATAAAGTATCACCCTGGAAAGGCGAATGTGGTAGCAGACGCGCTAAGTAGGAAGGAGCGAATAAAAACGCTACGAGTCAAGGCTCTAAGGTTGACCATTCGCGCAGATCTCTCTACCCGCTTCCGAGACGCTCAGCAAGAAGCCTTGAAACCAGAGTTTGCTAAAAACGAATCCCTTGGGGGTATGATTAAGAGTTTGGAACTTAAAGAGAACGGCAATCTATATTTCGCTAACCGCATATGGGTCCCTCTCAAGGGAGGATTGCGCAAGCAAGTACTAAACGAAGCCCACAAGACGCGGTATTCCGTACATCCTGGCGCAAACAAGATGTACCAAGATGTTAAAGCGCTGTATTGGTGGCCCAATCTTAAAGGCGCCATCGCGACGTATGTCAGTAAGTGCCTGACGTGTTCAAAGGTAAAGGCTGAATACCAGAAACCGTCGGGGTTACTTCAGCAGCCAGAAATTCCCATGTGGAAGTGGGAACAAATCTCTATGGACTTCATCACCAAACTGCCAAGGACACCTGGGGGTTACGACACAATCTGGGTTATTGTAGATCGGCTAACTAAATCAGCACACTTCCTGCCGATCAAGGAAACCGATAAGATGGAAAAGTTAGCCCGATTGTATATTCGAGAAGTAGTTTCAAAACATGGAGTCCCAGTGTCCATCATTTCTGATAGAGATAGTCGGTTCACATCAAGGTTTTGGAGATCGTTACAAGGGGCTTTAGGTACTCGTCTTGACATGAGTACGGCATATCATCCCCAAACGGATGGACAAAGCGAGCGAACAATCCAGACATTGGAAGATATGCTGCGCGCGTGCGCAATCGATTTCGGAGGTGGCTGGGATACTCATCTCCCATTGGTTGAATTTTCTTACAAAAACAGTTATCACACAAGCCTCAAGGCTGCGCCGTTTGAAGCTTTGTATGGGCGCAAGTGTAGATCCCCACTGTGCTGGGCTGAAGTGGGTGACAAGCAAATGACTGGTCCAGAATTGATCCAAGAAACAACAGACAAGATTTTTCAGATAAGGGATCGCCTTAAGACAGCGCGCGACAGACAGAAGAGCTACGCAGATGTGCGAAGGAAACCATTGGAGTTTCAAGTAGGGGATAGAGTACTTTTGAAAGTCTCTCCATGGAAAGGAGTCCCCCGTTTCGGCAAGCGAGGAAAGTTGAATCCGCGCTATATTAGACCATTTGAGATCCTGGAAAGGATCGGTCCGGTTGCTTATAAACTCCGTTTACCCGCCGAACTCAGTGGAGTTCATGATACGTTTCATGTGTCCAACCTCAAAAAGTGTTTATCTGACGAAACGTTGATTTTACCGTTGGAGGAGATCCACATCGACAAACAACTGCACTTCGTAGAAGAGCCTATAGCCGTAACCGATTGGAAAGAACAAAAGTTGCGCAGAAGTCGAATCAAGTTAGTAAAGGTTCAATGGAACTCAAGGCGTGGGCCTGAATTCACTTGGGAAAGAGAAGATCAAATGCGCCAGAAATACCCACACCTCTTTCAGAACATGGCTTCTGCCAGCGACGTCTCCTAAATTTCGGGACGAAATTCTCTTAACAGGGGGAGAATGTGACACCCGGTAATTTCCCAATCCTATAAACTAAGTAATCAACCTAATAATTAGGTGATTGTAAATATTAAGCGCGCTATGTTAGAATCAGCGCGGGCACGTTATATGCGCCCTGCGCGAGCGCGCTATGTTAGTCAGCGCGGGCATGTTATGTGCGCCCTGCGCGAGCGCGCTATGTTAGAATCAGCGCGGGTATTTGTTATGTGCACCCTGCGCGAGCGCGCCATGATAAGAACCAGCGTGGGCATATGTTATATGCGCCATGCGCGAGTGTTTTGGCTTTATGTTTTCATGTAACTTAACTTTATGATGGGTTGACCGTCCCGCATGATGCTAAGGCGGGTGCATCCCAAATCGTTTATGCGCGTGCGGAAAGGGAACTAACCTCCCCGCATGGCGGGAACATTGAGAGCTAGTTTGTCTGAAGCTCCAAGATGGAATTGACTTCAACATAACTGATCACTATGTTGAAATACCAAGACCACCTGGAGAATCTACAAATGAAACTCAATGTCCCTGACTGCGAGAAGGTTACGCACCTACCCGCAGCAAAGAAATGTCCTTCACGCAGAAAGCTATGCGCACAAAGTTATACGCGCAGAACACTTGGTTTATTCTCCAGATGTAAGGAGATTATTCCCGCCCAAAAGGAAACAGTAGCGTGTTTCAGAGATTTCTACTTTTTACTGTACACTGACAAAAGTACCTGAAAAAGCACACTGTAACATGAAAAGTCAACTGTCAGCCACCCTACTCCCACCAACCACAGACCTGCATGTCCTGTCCAAATCAAATCAAAATCTTTTATCCACTACTCCACTTTTAAATAAATAATAATAATTTCCATACTTTATCATCATTACACCTAGATATGAAAAGATTACAATCCCCTAAAGCAAGGGATTGTGTTCCCTTGAGTTTGCCTATAAATATGTAACCTAAATTATCACCCAAAACACACTTCAAACTTCTCTCTTAAGAACTGCAAACTTGCACTAATCATCTCCCAAGCATCCGTTGTTTTCATTTCCGATCCTGTTACTAGGTAAGCCGAGAATATAACCTTGAGATCTACTTTCCAACCCTCATATTCTCCTATTTCTTGATCTTAATATATATACTTCTTGTTATTTAATTGTATTCTAGACCTTCAATTCCGAGGCCAACACCAAGAAAACCCGAATCTCGATTAATCCCTTAACAAGAACCACAGGTGAGTCTCACAGCCCCTATTTTCACTGTTTTCACTATTTTTAAACTGTTTTCGGGGCGAGGGACACGTACTTAAACTATGTTTTATCATGATACTCTTACAAGCAATACAAGAAATTATGTGTTTAAATAATGTTTCATTATGGTGTATTTACGAGCAATGCAAACGGTTATCTATGGTTTACTATGTATGTGCGCCAGAATTCGAGTAAGTGATCACTTTACCATTGGAACTCTAAGGGTAGGGACTGCTGGTTTGATCCACCCACTCGTAGGGGTCGCACCTCTTACACAGACGAGTGCCTAGCATGTCACGGGGCAGTACTATGGGATTGAGCCCGCTCGTAGAGGTCGCTCCTCTTACGCAGACGAGCGCCTTGTTTTCCGGCACAACGTCTGCGCGTAACCCGCGGGACGGTATTATTCGCTCGTAGTGGCAGCGCCACTTACACAGACGAGCACGGTTTTTCAGATGTGTCCGCGCGTAACCCGCGGGACGGTATTACTTGTTTCGCTCGTAGTGGCAGCGCCACTTACACAGACGAGCACAGTTCCCAGAAATGTTCGCGCGTAACCCGCGGAACGATTTTATCAGATTATGTTATCAGAACTATGTTTTACTAAGCATGTGTTTCAATGATGCTATCAGAATTATGTTATAGAATGATTTTTATCAAGACTATGACGCGATACGATTTATCAAGTTACTAAAACTTGTGAACTCACTCAGTTTATACTGATTCAAATGTTTTTACGTGTCTTTCAGGAGATAACTAGGTAGCGCATGGAGTCACACTTAGAGCACCTCACGCTGAACATCTAAAACTAGCTTTTTGGAAGATTTTAGTTCTATCCCTTCGATGCGCGTGGTTGTTCCCGCCGCGCAAGGGGATATGGCGTGGAAATCTTCAACAGTTTTTATACTTGGATGTTTTTTTTTATGTAATTTTTAAACAATGTAATGTATTTGTATTAAACATTTCATGCGCAATGAAAATCTTACTTTGAATGTTTGCAATGGCCCGTGCTTAATTATCAATCCCCACTCTCGCGCGCCCGGCTGTTTCCGCCGCTCAGGGCCGGGTGTGAAAGATTGGTATCAGAGCACTGGTTATAGCGAACTAGGAAAAGAAGTTTTAACCTAGACTATAACCGTTGGGGGAATCGCATGAAATATTTTTCAAAGAAAATATTTTCAAAAGAAACTATACACACACTTAGGAACACGGGTCACACAGTGTCTAGTAAATAAAGATAAAAACATTATGTGCTCAGAGTACATGCGCTAAGTTGATATATTTTCACTCTTTTAAAGCGAGAATGCCTCCAACTAGAGCCAAGGGAATTACCATGACACCCGAGGAACTCGCGGAAATAATCGCGCAAGCGATCGCAACACACGAGGCCAGCAAGGCCGAATCAAGTCAGGGTCGTCAGAATGAGACCCCAGAACCCGAATCAGGAGCCTTGGACAAAGGATGCTCCTACAAGACATTTATGGCCTGTAAGCCTTGGCCATTCAAGGGTACCGAAGGGGCCATTGGGCTCTACAACTGGATTGACAAGATGGAGACAGTTCTCTCCATTAGCGGATGTAGTGAGAACCAGAAGGTCCTTTACGCGACCTGCATGTTCCAAGAAGCAGCTTCGTCTTGGTGGAAGCTTCAAGTGAAGACATTGGGGCGAGAAGTTGCTCTCCACAGGACCTGGGAGGAGCTGAAAGAGATGATGATGAAAAAGTTCTGCGCTCGCGCAGAAATTCAGAGCCTGCAACAGGAATTCTGGAACCACACCATGGTAGGAACGGATATCGACGCCTACAACAACCGGTTCAACGAGCTTTGCCAGTTGGTGCCAGACATGGCAAACACGGAGGAAAAGAAGATCGAGAGGTATATCTTTGGGTTACCTCCTGTTGTTAGGGTTCCGCTCAACGCCGCAGCGCCTCCAACCTTTGATGAGGCGGTAGCGCGGGCCATCACCCTTACAAGGGATACGGTCCGTGAGGGTATGTTGACTACGCGCGGAAACGAACAGCGAACCTCTGACTCCAAGAGGAAATGGAACTCTCACCACCGAGGGTCCGACTCCAAGCAGCCATCGTTCAAGAAACAGGAGAGCGCAAGGGTTTACGCGATCCAAGCCGCGGAGCCAACAAGGAAAGGATACAGTGGGCCTTACCCATGGTGCAACAAATGCAAGTTTCACCACGAGGGTGAATGCGCGAGCGTCATGTGCGCCAAATGTAACAGGCCAGGGCACAAGACGGTGAATTGCCGTGCTAAGGAAGCTGGAGCCAGTGACAACTGCTACGCATGCGGGAAGCCAGGGCATTTTAGTCGGGATTGCGCGCAAAGGGGAAACCAAGCTCGCGGGAGAGCTTTTGTGATCGGCGCGGGCGAAGCTAAAGAAGAGCCGAATGTGGTAACCGGTACGTTTTTGCTTAACGGCCATTTTGCATCTGTCTTATTTGATACTGGAGCTGACCTAAGTTTTATATCCACTGAGTTTAAAGACTCCCTAGGCTTAGCGACCAGTAGGCTAGACACACCTTATACTATAGAACTAGCCAATGGTAGGCAGTTATACGCGAACGAAAGAACTGAACAATGTGTAATAGTCATGGGAGGTCACGGGTTCAATATTAACTTGTTGACAATAGACTTGGGAAGTTTTGACATTGTGGTAGGTATGGATTGGTTAGTCGAGAACCACGTGGAGGTTAGTTGCCATGAGAAGCAGGTTCGGGTCCCACTGTTGAACGGAGAGACCTTGGTAATTCAAGGGGAAAGAAGGGGAGTTGCGACAAAACTGATTTCGTGCCTAAAGGCGCGCAAGTGCCTAAGGAAAGGGTGCTACGCCTTCCTGGCGCATGTAGTAGAGAAGAAAGGAGATGAGCGAAGAATTGAAGACTTACCAGTAGTGCGCGAATTTCCAGAAGTTTTTCCTGAAGATTTGCCCGGATTACCGCCGCCGCGACAAGTCGAGTTTCGTATTGATTTAGTCCCAGGAGCTGCGCCAGTAGCTCGAGCGCCTTATCGACTAGCTCCATCTGAGATGCAAGAGCTATCCAATCAGTTACAGGAACTATTGGATAAGGGTTTCATACGCCCAAGCTTTTCACCTTGGGGAGCTCCAGTACTGTTTGTTAAGAAGAAGGATGGTTCGTTCAGAATGTGTATTGACTATAGGGAACTGAACAAGCTGACAGTCAAGAATCGGTACCCCCTTACCGAGGATTGACGACTTATTTGACCAGTTGCAGGGATCCAGTTATTATTCAAAGATAGATCTACGGTCAGGATACCACCAACTTAAGGTCCATGAGGAAGATGTGCCGAAAACAGCCTTCCGAACTAGATACGGCCATTATGAGTTCTTAGTGATGCCTTTCGGGCTAACTAATGCGCCGGCTGTATTCATGGATCTGATGAACCGCGTGTGCAAACCATACTTGGACAAGTTTGTGATTGTATTTATAGATGATATTCTGATTTACTCTCGGACCAAGGCCGAGCATGAGCAACACCTGAGATTGATTTTGGAATTGTTGAGGAAAGAAAAGTTGTATGCGAAGTTTTCCAAGTGCGAGTTCTGGCTTAGAGAAGTTCACTTTCTCGGTCACGTTGTAAACGAGAAAGGAATACACGTTGATCCTTCCAAAGTCAAGGCCATCGAAAACTGGGAAGCGCCAAAAACCCCAACTGAGGTGAGGCAATTCCTAGGACTAGCTGGCTACTATCGACGCTTCATTGAGAACTTCTCCAAGATAGCTCTACCTCTGACCGCGCTAACTCAGAAAGACAAGAAGTTTGTTTGGGGCGAAAATCAGGAAGCAGCGTTTCAGATGTTGAAACAGAAGTTATGTAGTGCGCCAATTTTGTCTCTGCCCGAGGGGACGGATGACATCGTCGTTTACTGCGACGCTTCACATCAGGGACTCGGATGTGTCCTTATGCAGCGAGACAAAGTCATAGCGTATGCCTCGCGCCAACTCAAGACCAATGTAAAGAACTACACAATGCATGATCTGGAACTTGGAGCGGTTGTCTTCGCGCTAAAGATTTGGCGCCATTACCTCTATGGTACAAAGTGTATAATCTTTACGGATCACAAGAGCCTTCAACATATATTTGATCAAAAGGATTTAAACATGAGGCAACGAAGATGGGTTGAATTGTTGAATGATTATGATTGTGAAATAAAGTATCACCCTGGAAAGGCGAATGTGGTAGCAGACGCGCTAAGTAGGAAGGAGCGAATAAAAACGCTACGAGTCAAGGCTCTAAGGTTGACCATTCGCGCAGATCTCTCTACCCGCTTCCGAGACGCTCAGCAAGAAGCCTTGAAACCAGAGTTTGCTAAAAACGAATCCCTTGGGGGTATGATTAAGAGTTTGGAACTTAAAGAGAACGGCAATCTATATTTCGCTAACCGCATATGGGTCCCTCTCAAGGGAGGATTGCGCAAGCAAGTACTAAACGAAGCCCACAAGACGCGGTATTCCGTACATCCTGGCGCATACAAGATGTACCAAGATGTTAAAGCGCTGTATTGGTGGCCCAATCTTAAAGGCGCCATCGCGACGTATGTCAGTAAGTGCCTGACGTGTTCAAAGGTAAAGGCTGAATACCAGAAACCGTCGGGGTTACTTCAGCAGCCAGAAATTCCCATGTGGAAGTGGGAACAAATCTCTATGGACTTCATCACCAAACTGCCAAGGACACCTGGGGGTTACGACACAATCTGGGTTATTGTAGATCGGCTAACTAAATCAGCACACTTCCTGCCGATCAAGGAAACCGATAAGATGGAAAAGTTAGCCCGATTGTATATTCGAGAAGTAGTTTCAAAACATGGAGTCCCAGTGTCCATCATTTCTGATAGAGATAGTCGGTTCACATCAAGGTTTTGGAGATCGTTACAAGGGGCTTTAGGTACTCGTCTTGACATGAGTACGGCATATCATCCCCAAACGGATGGACAAAGCGAGCGAACAATCCAGACATTGGAAGATATGCTGCGCGCGTGCGCAATCGATTTCGGAGGTGGCTGGGATACTCATCTCCCATTGGTTGAATTTTCTTACAACAACAGTTATCACACAAGCCTCAAGGCTGCGCCGTTTGAAGCTTTGTATGGGCGCAAGTGTAGATCCCCACTGTGCTGGGCTGAAGTGGGTGACAAGCAAATGACTGGTCCAGAATTGATCCAAGAAACAACAGACAAGATTTTTCAGATAAGGGATCGCCTTAAGACAGCGCGCGACAGACAGAAGAGCTACGCAGATGTGCGAAGGAAACCATTGGAGTTTCAAGTAGGGGATAGAGTACTTTTGAAAGTCTCTCCATGGAATGGAGTCCCCCGTTTCGGCAAGCGAGGAAAGTTGAATCCGCGCTATATTGGAGTTTTGTGCGCGAACGAAAATTTGAGTCAAGTCGTGATGAGAGTCTGAAAGAGTAAGAAAAAAATTTCAGTTTGTCATATCATCCCCTAGTAGAAAGAAATTTCGTCCCGAAATTTAATTCATACCTCCGGTGATGTCTGACGGTTTGCCGAGTTTCGCGGTTTTCTGTGTTTGGTTAGCCCTTCAAAAAGGTGAGGATACTTTTTCATCATTTGATCCTCGCGTTCACTCGTGAACTCCGGTCCACCTCTCGAGTTCCATCAAACCTTAACGATTGGAATTTTGCTGTGCTTGAGCGTTTTGGTTTCCCAATCCAAAACCTCGTCTGGTTTCTCAATGAAACGTAACTGTTCATCAACTTGTAGTTCCTCCAAAGGGACTAATTGGGTTTCATTAGATAGGCATTTCTTCAAATTTGATACGTGGAATACATCGTGTACGCCACTGAGTTCTGTTGGTAGGTCCAGTCGGTACGCCACCGGACCAATGCGCTCAGTTATCCGGTACGGACCAACATACCATGGGTTGAGTTTGTTTCGCTTACCAAAGCGAACCACACCTTTCCAAGGTGAGACTTTGAGTAACACTCGATCGTACACTTGAAATTCGAGAGGTTTTCGGCGTTTTTCGGCGTAACTCTTTTGGCGATCTCGTGCTGCTGCCATGCGATTTCGGATTTGAACAATCATTTCCGAAGTTTCGAGTACCAGTTCTGGACCAGTGATTTGGCTGTCACCCACCTCCGCTCAACAGAGTGGTGATCGACACTTCCGTCCGTACAGCGCTTCAAACGGCGCTGCTTTAACACTTGCGTGGTAGCTGTTATTATACGAAAACTCTACCAAATGTAAGTGAGGTTCCCAACTTTTTCCGAAATCCAATACGCATGCACGCAACATATCTTCCAGGGTCTGAATAGTTCGTTCACTTTGCCCATCCGTCTGAGGATGGTATGCTGTGCTCATATCGAGACGGGTGCCTAGTGCGCTTTGCAGCGACTTCCAAAAGTGCGAAGTGAAACGAGTATCTCGATCAGAAATGATTGAGACAGGCACTCCGTGTCTCGACACTACTTCCTTCATGTAAACAGGAGTCAGTCTTTCCATTTTGTCCGTTTCTTTAATCGCTAGGAAGTGTGCCGATTTAGTCAACCGGTCAACGATCACCCAGATGGTATCGCATCCCGTCGGTGTCTTAGGTAAACCCGTAATAAAATCCATTGAGATGTGTTCCCATTTCCACATTGGGAGTTCCGGTTGTTGCAGTAGACCAGATGGTTTCTGGTATTCTATCTTGACTCTGGCAAAAGTCAAGCATTTGCTTACGTAGGTGGCAATGTCGGCTTTCATGTTCGGCCACCAGTAAAGTGCCTTTAAATCATGATACATTTTATCTGAGCCAGGGTGGATAGAATATCGGGACTTGTGTGCTTCGTCCATCACTAGAGTTCTCAACTCTCCGTATCGTGGAACCCAAATCTGGTTCTCAAAATATCGAACCCCGTCCGATCTGGTTTCAAGTTGTTTGTTCATGCCCCGCATGAGTTCCGATGGAAGATTGTCATCTTTCAAAGATTCAAGTTGCGCATCGTGAATCTGATCGGGTAAGCTGGCATGAATCGTGAGTTGCAATGCTCTCACCCGTCTGGGTTTATCTGTTTCTTTTCTGCTGAGGGCGTCGGCCACCACATTGGCCTTGCCAGGGTGGTACTTGATGGCACAATCATAATCTTTGAGCAGCTCGACCCAACGACGCTGTCGCATGTTCAGCTCCTTCTGATCGTAGATATGTTGGAGACTCTTGTGGTCGGTGTAAATGGTAAACTTGGTACCGTACAAGTAATGCCTCCATATCTTAAGAGCAAACACCACAGCTCCGAGTTCCAAATCGTGGGTCGTGTAGTTCTTCTCGTGAACCCGTAGTTGTCGAGAGGCGTAGGCTACAACCTTCTCGAGTTGCATCAGCACACAACCGAGACCTTGTATAGATGCGTCACAGTGTACCTCAAAATTTTCCGTTCCCTCGGGGAGGGCTAAAATAGGGGCGCTACAAAGCTTGGTTTTCAACAGTTGAAAAGCGGATTCTTGCGCGTCACCCCATTTGTACTTAGTGCCCTTGTGAGTCAAAGCGGTGAGGGGTTGAGCAATCTTTGAAAATCCCTCGATGAAACGCCGGTAGTAGCCGGCCAGTCCTAGGAATTGTCGCACCTCAGTCGGAGTCTTAGGTGCTTCCCAGTTTTTGATGGCCTCTACCTTACCGGGATCGACATGGATACCATTCTCGTTGATCACATGTCCTAAAAAGTGAACCTCGCGAAGCCAAAATTCACATTTCGAGAGTTTAGCATACAGTTGTTCCTTCTTCAATAACTCCAGAATTACCCTTAAGTGTTCTTCATGGTCAGCTTCGTTCTTGGAGTAGACGAGAATATCATCTATGAAAACAATCACAAACTTGTCGAGGTACGCCTTGCATACTCGATTCATGAGATCCATAAATACGGCTGGTGCGTTGGTTAGGCCAAAAGGCATAACCGAAAACTCGTAGTGACCATACCGTGTTCTGAAGGCCGTCTTTGAGATATCTTCTTCGCGCACTCTCAGCTGGTGGTAACCGGATCGGAGATCGATCTTCGAGTAGTAACTCGATCCTTGAAGCTGGTCAAACAAATCATCAATTCGGGGTAAAGGATAACGGTTCTTGACCGTCACCTTGTTCAATTCCCGGTAGTCGATGCACATTCGGAAAGTCCCGTCTTTCTTTCGGACAAACAAGACAGGGGCTCCCCACGGCGATGAGCTAGGTCGGATAAAACCCTTATCCAACAAATCTTGCAACTGAGTGGACAACTCCTGAAGTTCCGCCGGTGCGAGCCGATACGGGGCTCGTGCTATGGGTGCTGCACCGGGTGTCAACTCGATTTGAAATTCGACTTGACGAATAGGAGGGAGTCCGGGCAAATCCTCCGGGAAAACTTCCGGGAAGTCTCGCACAACAGGTATATCTTCAATTCGTTTCTCCTCCGAGGGTTTCTCAACAATCTGTGCCAAAATTGCCGGATGACCCTTTCGTAGATACTTCTGCGCCTTCATAAGGGTAATGACGCTGGTGGTCATGCCGCTTCTCTCGCCTCGGACCGAAATGATCTCGCCGGAAGGGGTAGAAATGTGAACTATCTTGTCGTGACATATAATCTCCGCTCGGTTCTCGGATAACCAGTCCATGCCGACCACGACATCGAAACTACTAAGCGTAAAAGGAATAAGGTCGATATCAAAGACATGACCTGACAGTTTTAACTTACATCCCGCAAGTACATGAGTCGTTACTATAGTCTTACCGTCAGCTAATTCAACAGGAAACTTAGCATCTAACGGAATTGGAGCTACGTCTAAGAGTTGACTAAAGGCTTTCGACACAAAACTCCTATCAGCTCCAGTGTCAAACAATACAGAAGCAAAACAATCGTTTACAGGGAACTTACCAGTCACCACGTGCGGATCATTGCGGGCTTGACCCGACCCAATCACAAAAGCTCTTCCTTTGCCATTGCTTCCACTATTACTGCCCACATTCGTAACATCCCTTCGTCGTCATAGGTGGCTTAGGAGCACCCTTTGTCGCAAGGTCTCCTCTACATTCTTTCGCTTGGTGACCCATCTTTCCGCATCTCTGACACTTGGCACGGTCACACTGGCCAACATGATGATAGTTGCACCTGTTGCACTTTGGATATTTCCCAGCATATCCGCTCGAAACCTGCCCGCTACCGTTGTTGTTGTTGTTGTGACTTTGATTGTTAAAGCTCCGAGTGAATTCGGGCTTACGGTAGTGTTGTTGCGGTGGGAGGTTCGAGGATGAAGATCTGGTGTTGTCAAACTTTCTCTTCCCGCTGTTCGGGTTGCTGTTGTTGTTATTGTCGTTACTCTGGTTGTCACGGGCTTTAACGGTCGAACCCCTAGGTGGTAACGCACCTTGGGTCACAGCCTGATCCGTCAGTTTGTGAGCTAAACGGATCGCTTGTTGAATCGTGGCTGGTCTGGAAGACGTCACCATGCCCTGAATCTGCGGTGCTAACCCATCGATATACATTTCGGTCCTCTTGCTCGGCGGATCCACCATCCGCGGACACATCACAGCCAACTTGTGAGAACGAGTAGTGTATGCTTCAATTTCCGAGCCCACCATCTTCAGTGACCAGAATTCTGACTCTAACTTCGAAATCTCCTCTCTCGGACAGTACTCCTCTCGCATCATGTTCTTGAACTCCTCTCAGTTCATAGCGTTAGCCAGTTCCAATCCAAGAATTTGCACATTTGCACATCGTCTTGGGACACCTCTGAGTGTGCCTCTGGCTCAGCCGGTTCTTCCTCCGGTTCTTCTTCGGGTTCCTCCTCGGGATCTTCCTCGGGCTCCTCTTCGGAATCTTCTTCAGGTTCCACTTCAGGCTCTGCCTCAGGCTCGGCCTCAGGCTCTGCCTCAGGTTCAGCTGCGTTCTGAGCAAGTTGCATTTATGAGACATCGCAACGCTCTAGAGCTATCTCAGTTCGGGTCCTTGCTTCTTGGAGTTGCTCTTGTAAGTCTATCATCTCGTCTTGCATCTTCATCATAACCTTCATTTGCTGATCACTAGCCTCTCGCATTTCTTTCATTGCCGCTGCCATGCGGGAAATCTCCTCCTTAGTCTCGGTTCCGTCTTTTAACAGTCCGGAAACGTTCTCCCTCGTATAGCGCATGTAACCCACATCACGCTCCAAACAAGAAACGACAGCTGCGAGAACTCGCTCTACAGGTTCGGTTATGGGTGGTAGGGTGTTGGGATAAGCAGGGTGGTTCGGGTGAGGCAACGGGGGAACTTGTTCGCGATAGACCATACGTCTGATCATGTTAGGGTACCAATCCCAGCGAACGTCGTTTTCGTAAATGCCTCCGGATAGGCGGTACCTCTTCGGTGCGGGAGTTTCGAGTTCCGGGACTACTCGGGGTGGTGAGGCGGTAGGTAACTGCGGTTCCTTCCCGTGAGCATGCGTCATCGAATCGGATGATGATGAGGGTGGCGTCGACATTCCTACAGGTAAGCCGTGTATGCGCGCGCGTATGAGTGAAAGAGGTAAAGAGATAAGATTACAAGACTACACAAACCAATGCAGTGCGTATCATTATAACTAATGGGTCATCGTGGTTATAGTCTAGTATGCATGCAGCTTCTAGTTCGCTATAACCAATGGCTCTGATACCAATCTGTCACACCCTCAAAATCCACTAACGAGTTTTACCGTCAGAGGGTGTGAACTAACAGGATCGGAATCATCAGTTATAATCAAACCATAAAATAAAGTTTCAAAACCATGAAAAACGTTTACGAGTAATTAAATGCGGAAGCGTAAAAACCTTTAATCAAAAGTTGCGTCACGCAGGACGACTTAAAACCAAAGATAATCGTTAAAAATAAGTTTGCAGGACAAAAGCGTTTTCAATCAATGCATGTTCCTAAACCGCGCGCCCGCCTCGGCTACCTGAGAATAACATACTAAAAGTGTCAACACAAGGTTGGTGAGTTCACAAGTTATATAAAATAAATCGTTTAGCGTTTGCGTTCAGCGTTTTACGTTAAGCGTTTTGCGTAACCACGATACGGCGTTTTGCGTTAAGCGTTTTGCGTAACCACGTTACGGCGTTTTGCGTTACCAGATAGTGTTATGTCAAATTATATACCGATCGGTAGCTAGTCTATACAACAAGTATTACTAAGTGTTCGACACCGAAGCTGACTCGTTTAGTAAGTGCCTTGTCACCAGGTCCTCCAGACCATGGTACGTGTTAGCCAAAATTACACCCGCTCGACCTCCAGTCGAGTTTAGCGTTGGGTGGGGTTTGTCAAACTCAGTAGTACTACTCAACAGTGACTCGCTATTCCAAATATTAACCGGTTCGATGTGTAGGACTTCAATTGTTTCGTTTGCCACTTAGACTTTACAAGTGATACATAATTTACTAACAAAATCTTAAAATGCGTTGTGGAGTATGTTATCTCCCCCAAGTGAAAAGCGTTTGAAAACAGTTTAAAGAGGGGAAAGTGAAACTCACTGTTTGCGAAGAATTTCCCAAAATAAATCACCAAGATGCGCGTCACCGAAAAACTCTCTCTAACGTTCTAAAACAACAAAGAGATTTTTCTAAGTGTCGGAATATTATCGAGTCTCTAGACCCGGCACATAATACCTATGCACATAACATGTTTCGTGTTTCGTTCGTGAATCGTGTGTGACTTTAACAAGTGTTTTTGTGCCACATCACATGTGTAAGCAATCATATACGTGTCATGTATTCATAACGTACATTACTAGCAATTTTTCCCGTAAGGGCATTTTGGTCAACAAACGACAATTATCTTGCAATCATTCCCCTCAAGGGCAATTTGGTCATAACACGATAATAAATTAGCAAGTATCATATTTCATGCATTTTCACAAAACTCAGCAGCTAGTTTCACCGAGACAGAAATCCTACTAGAAAGATTGTACTATTTCACCAATCATAGCGTCTCAATTAATTTACCAAAAATCATCAAAGAAGCACATATGTCTTAGGTTTCCAGAACATATTTTATTACATTTTTATTCCTCATAGTTTTCTCACAATCATCAAATCATTACAGCAAACTCATAACAGTCAGATTCATGCACAACATAATGTTATTTGCAATTCCCGTTAAACAAAAAATCCAATAAATGCAAGACCACTTGGGTTTGGTTCCTAACTCAATGAGTCAACTTCCAGAAGTGGAACCAACCCAATTGGTCTCGTAGTTCATGAGATATAACATTTACAACATTACCTAACAGCAGGTCTAACAGCTCAGCTTTGCACAACGTTTTTATAAAATCATAAAAGTTAACTTCTACTTGTTCAAAAATTACAAACTTATACTTTATAGAAACTAGACTCAACCTAGTTTACTGCAGTACCCACAATCTCAACCAACTTTCAAATTTACACTTCGTTACAGTCACTTAAACATAGTTTACACATTCTGTCCAGAATCTGTTTGCATCCAAACTCAACATAATAACAATCTATGAACTATCATGCATCCATATAACCCTCTAGACTCCATAAACACCATCCATGCACATCAATTTCACATTACATACAAGATTAGGGTTTGTGTTTGAACTCAAATCAAAGACACAACAATCACCATGCAACAAGATTCAATCTAGTTATCAACTCATCATTCAATCAATCACAATCATATTAGCTATATACATGAACAAAATCGGCAGCCTAGGGTTTGTGGTTAACCCAACAAACATCAAAATCAAGCAACAATAATGTAAAGGATGATCAATAATACCTTCCTAGCACCTAGTTCTTCAATCAAACACTTGATTTGATGGTTGAATGTGTATGTATGGTGGACGGCAGCCAAGGATCAAGGGAAGAGAGAGACCGATCGGGATTTTTGGGTTTAGAATAATAATAAGTTAGGGTTAAGTTAAGGATATATTTATAGACATACAAGTTACACTCAAGTCCCTCTACTTTCAAGTGTTGTTTTTCTAACTTAACTAACTTAGTTTCTTGTTTCTTGTCTAGCATTACACACCATATAATCAAGTAACACCTATGTTAACACATAATTATCCCATAATTATTATGTTGACGTTTTTCGTTTATTCCTCAATCGTTTGCGTTTCGGTGCAAATCCCGAAAGACTACACATGTAGTAAGTGTTAAGCGTCATTTAAACCCTAGTTTAAATGTAATGAAGTGTGCGTTATAGATTCAATGATCTTAAGTTTGAATTGACGGAGTTGAGTTAACGGAGTTAACCTGAAATTGACGATTGTCACATCATTCCCATGTTAAAGAATTTTCGTCCCGAAAATTTGAGTCAAGTCGTGATGAGAGTCTGAAAGAGTAAGAAAAAAAATTTCAGTTTGTCATATCTTGATCATCCTTTACATTCTTGTTGCTTGATTTTGATGTTTGAATGTGTATGTATGGTGGACGGCAGCCAAGGATCAAGGGAAGAGAGAGACCGATCGGGATTTTTGGGTTTAGAATAATAATAAGTTAGGGTTAAGTTAAGGATATATTTATAGACATACAAGTTACACTCAAGTCCCTCTACTTTCAAGTGTTGTTTTTCTAACTTAACTAACTTAGTTTCTTGTTTCTTGTCTAGCATTACACACCATATAATCAAGTAACACCTATGTTAACACATAATTATCCCATAATTATTATGTTGACGTTTTTCGTTAATTCCTCAATCGTTTGCGTTTCGGTGCAAATCCCGAAAGACTACACATGTAGTAAGTGTTAAGCGTCATTTAAACCCTAGTTTAAATGTAATGAAGTGTGCGTTATAGATTCAATGATCTTAAGTTTGAATTAACGGAGTTGAGTTAACGGAGTTAACCTGAAATTGACAATTGTCACATCATTCCCATGTTAAAGAATTTTCGTCCCGAAAATTTGAGTCAAGTCGTGATGAGAGTCTGAAAGAGTAAGAAAAAAAAATTTCAGTTTGTCATAAAACTTGATTTTGTCAGGAACATGAAATGGTTCAGGAATAAACCTTTCCTGGCATGAATCAGTGTGATGTCCATAAACATCATAGATTTTACACCAAACTTGATCTTTCACTGGGTTTGGATGGATCAACACCAATAGTTTTCTGATGTGAAATTACACCATTGAAGTTGATTTTTCAAAAGAAAAAAATTGTTCAATGTTTGTTTCTTCTCTGGGTACAGTGCTTTTCACAAATTTGACTTCCTCCATTCTAATTGGAGTATTTCTTTTCATCACTTATGTATATTGACCATCTTCTATGGTAGTCATCAATACTTGCCACTTCTCTAATATAAAAACAACTCTTGGTTAGAGAAAACTGGATAAAAAGGAAGAAAGAGATCATCATTCTTCATGGATTCTTCAACTTTCTTGCTTTCTTTGACACTTTCTCTTCTTTGTGGCACTTTGTATGTTGAACTCTTACTTTCCTTCTTTTCTTTTCACCCACCACATAGATCAAATGGTCTATGTTTTCTTTTAATTTGCTCAAGATATTTCTTCATTTTAGGAGTGATCTTTGGTAGCAATGAGATCTTTTCCTTTGACTTCAGTTCACACCTTTCTCTATCTCTTTCACTGCTTGAAATTTTGTCACTTGAGTCATTTAAATCATCTCGATCCAGTAGATCACAGTCTACATCATCCAATGTTACTTGAATACCAACATACTTTTCAAATTTTGTCTCATCAGCCTCTATTACATACTTTCCCTTATCATCAACCCTAACCAACTTATAATTTTTAATAAATTCCTTTTTATCTTCAAAAATCTCTCTAAATTGTTCAAGGTAAGCACTTCATTTCTCTTTATCCACTTTCAATGAGTAATTATAATTAAAAGGTGGAGGGACGACTTTGTACTTATCTTCCTCTTTGATCTTTTTCAACTAACCATAAATGTTTCTAGTTGACATCAAATCCTTTAGAAAATAATCTTCAACTTGAGGATGAGTACTCTTCACCTTCTCATCAAGTTACATTTTCTTCAATTCATCAATTTCAGTGTTGTACCTTGATTGAAGGATGTAACTGTCCATATAGTCCTATTCTATGTTGAGTAAAATGATCTAGACATACAAGGAAAGAACTCAAAGTATATCTGAGTAAAAAGCACTTTTAAACCTCAATGAAGCTGTACATCTTAGAAAAATAAAAAACAGGGCAGCTGACATCACAAATCAATGGAACAGTTGTCAGCTGACATCATTCTTCATCTTCAAAATCAATAATTTTTAGCAACAAAACAATAATAGTTCTTCACAAACGCATCAACATAAGATCTGATACCACATGTCGGTCATGATAATCGCACTTAATCACTCTCGTAACCCACATAAACGTGTCGACAAGAAGGTTATGAAATACTACTTTTGTGAACAACCAATAAGTATTAATGGTGGAAATACTAATACCTAAGTAATTGCTAAACGGACATAAATGTAACCAACACAAAAAGACTCAAATGATTTCCACTTAAAATTATGAAGGCAAATGAGAAATTAGTTAGGGTTTCTAGGTGGAATGTTTGTATTTTTGGCATCTGTTGGGATGAGAAAATGACTAAAGGAAGATTGGAAACTTCCCAAACTCTCAAAAAACTGCTAAGTATGGACTTGGAGCAAGCTCAGACCTCCCAGCAAAGTTTTACTTTTTCTAGCAAGGTATTTTGCGTTCCGGGAAAGGTTATCTTCTAGAATTCCTCTTAAGTGCTAAACCGAGCAAGGTTCACTTTGTCTAGCAAGGTAGTTCTTCAAGTCAAGCAAGGTTGCTTTCCTAGCAAACCCTTGGCTAAAACCAAGCTAAAGTCAAACCTAGCAAGGTTTATTCTTAATAAACAGTGTTCCCAGCAAGGTTGAAGAAAGTTGATCAAGAAACAAGATAAAGACTTCTATCGAGCAACGATCAACTCCTAGCAAAGTTACAGTTTTACCAGCACACTTTGATTTTCTTAATAAGTTATTATTAACAAAGAGTTGAAGGGATTCCTGAAGAACAAGTTTGCTAGTAGGATTATATCGAGCAAAGATTGATATAGTCAAGAGGATTGAAGTTTGTTAGGAGATGTTAGTACACGGTATTGTGTCTCGAGTCTTTGTATTTATCGTTTATTTAATGTAAAAGATATTTATATTTATGCTAGTTCGTTAGAGGACATGTCTAGTTCGTTAAGGATGTTTAACGAACTAGACCTTAAGTTAAGATCCTCCTGATTCGTTAAGGATGTTTAACGAATCAGGGGGTGTTTCGTTAAGTTTATTTATTAAATGTAATGTAACGAAGTGGGTGGCTAATTCGTTACGGAATGTGTAACGAACTAGACCCATCTTCTATATATAATGGTTTAGTCCACTGTTTAATTTAAGTTTTGAGTAAAAGACTAACGAATTGCTATCCAGATTTCCTCTCAAGCTTCATCATAATTATTCAATCTACATTATACATATACATATCTATACAACTAATACTAACTAATGTATACAACCTATAACGTATAAGAGCAACTATGAACTAGATCCATTTATAGTTTATTAAGCTTTATATCTGAAATCTGAGATCTGAGCTTTCAACAAGTGGTATCAGAGCTTTCGGGTGAAAGCGTTTTTCACAATGAAACCTCCAAGATACAAGATCTTGAACGTCAATATGCTTGTGCCAAAACATAAAACTCATCAGACCCATTGATTAAAGCTAAGCAATTGTTAAAAACTGTTAAAAAGGTTCATTTTGTGAAATCAATTGGAAATGACACATTGCAAAGTTTTTCTAACTGTTCTAATCTTGACTTCTATATGAAAAAGAAGTCTGTGTTGTCTGATGATTTGGCCAAGAGTTTTACTAAAAATGTGAATTATCAACCTTCTGTGGCATCTGTTTTTGCCAAATCTCAACATGATCGTGTGAACATGTGAAGTTGTTTTCAGTGTGGACAACAAGGTCATGTGGTGAGAAACTGTGGACAGAAGAAATCTCAGAATCTTCATCCGTTTGTCAAGGACCAATCGAAACCGGTTCCTATGATAAAGGAGATTCTGAAACGACCTGTGTCGTGTGATGATGATACTCACATCATGTTTTCAAACGTGAATCCACATAAGGTAATTCATGTGAACGAAACACATGGTCAAGTAAAACCAAAGTTTCAACTGAGCCAATCTGCAAAAACGTGAATACAATGTCGTTCAAGCTGCTTATCTAAGACGAAAGTTTAAGAGGCCTGTAACTTATTCCTAAGTTGCTGAACAACAGTTGAAGTCTGTTAAAGTTAATTTTCCAAGAGAAACTCAAAAGGAGTCCAAGACCGAGGCCTGGCTGCCTTTTTGAACTAATGATTTTCATTTGTGTGTAGGGTACATCCAAGATCGTGTCTGGTGAAAACTGGATAATGGATAGTGGATGTTCTCGTCATATCACTGGAAATCTCGACCTCTTAACAAATGTGAGAAATATTCAAGGGGGTTATGTGACTTTTGCTGGGAATTCTAGGGGCATGATAACACAATAAGGTGAAGTTTCAAATGGTCACATTACATTTGAAAAAGTCAATTACTGTGAGAAGGTGGACCATAATTTATTGAGTGTGTCGCAAATCTTTGACAAGAAGTACACAACTATATTTACCAATAAAGAATGTCTGATTTTTGAAACCGGGATACGTCATTCTCGAGGATATGGTTGTCATGCGATCACCTCGATCGAATGATATTTATGTCTTAAATATGTCTTCTAAAGTATTAACGTCTATCAAAACATGTTTTGTCTCAAAAGCAACCGAGAAGAACTCAATTCGATGGCATCGTAGAATGGGTCGCATTCATGTTAGAGAGATGAATTATTTAATGGCGAATGACTTGGTTGAGGGTGTTTCTTTGAAGAATTTTAACTTATCTTATCACTGTGTTACTTGCAAGAATGGCAAACAGAAGAAAAAGTCACATCCGTCTAACTTATTGAATTCCATTGATACTCCTTTTAAACAACTTCACATGGATCTTTTTTGCCCCATGAATCGTGCTAGTACCTCTGGAGATTGGTATTGTCTTGTGTTTACCGATGATTATTCAAGATATTCATGGGTCTTATTTATGAGTTCAAAATATCAAACACCTGTTCTGGTACAAAACTTAATCACTAAGATCAAATCACTGTAAAAGAAAAAATGAGGAGAATTCGAAGTGATAATGGTACTTAATTCAAGAACATTGTATTGGATTTCTTTTGAGTCAAAAAAGGAATTCACCGAGAATATAGTGCACCTTACGTACCACAACAGAACCGTGTTGTTGAAAGGAAAAATAGATCTTTGTTTGAAGCTGCTAGAACTATGCTTACTGATTCTAAGCTTCCTGTCCAATTCTGGAACGAGGCGGTAAATACAGCTTGCTATACGCTTAGTCGGGTTCTAATAGTTAAGAGACTCAAAAAGACAAGTAACGAGCTTTTGAACAGCCGAAAGCCTAACTTAAAGTACTTGGAACCATTTGCGTGTCCTTGTATGATATTGAAGAAGGATGTGGGTAAGTTTTAAGAAAAAGCCATCGAGGGGTATTTCTTGGGATATGCTTCTCCAAAGAAAAAAAGTATTTAATTTCACTTTTGGTTGTGTTGAGGAATATTATCATGTGGACAGTCAAAAGTACACCACACCTCCTCAAGGAAAAGGTCCCGACTAGATGTTTGATTATGATGGCTTGTTTAATTCATTTACTCCATCAACTGATCAACCAGATGAAGACCTGGTTCGTGCATACTTTGAAGATCAATTGGTCATTCCGAGGTTTTCAAGTTCTAATGATGTTGTAGCTCCAACTGTTACTCCAACTTAAGATCCATGTGACGATCCTCCAGCTTCCTCTGATACTGTTTCTACTTATTTTGATGATACTCCTGATGTTGATGATACAGTTGAAAGTGATAATTCATCTCCTGAGCTTGGAGAACATTACACTAACTTATTCGACAATGTTTTTGTTCCTGAGAATCCCACACTTCGGATTCATAATTATCATCCACAGGAAAACATCATTGGAGAACATGATGTGGGTGTTCAAACACGTCATCAAGTTGCTTCGTCGAATTTGAATAATGTATTATATGCTTATGCAGATTTACATTCTTCTGGAATCGTAAACCTTGCAAAATTCACTTGCTTTCTATCCCAAGCTGAGCCGACGACGTCTCGTAAGGCACTCGAAGATCCTTCTTGGGTAGAAGCTATGCAAGAAGAATTGCAGCAGTATGCACATTTGGGTGTTTGGGAACTAATTGATAAACCTGCTCGCGTCAAGAAGGCTATTCCGACTAAGTGGGTATTTAAATGAAAAAAGGACGATCGTGGTGTGATGGTGAGAAACAAGGAATGACTAGTGGTGCAAGGTTTCCATCAGCAAGAGGGTATTGACTACACTGAAGTATATGCTACGGTTGCAAGATTAGAGTCGATACGAATCTTTATGGCGTATGTAGCTTACAAAAATATAAAGGTCTAACAAATGGATGTTAAAAGTGCTTTTCTCAATGGTGAATTACACGACGAAGTGTTTTTTTACAGCCTCCTGTCTTTGAATATCCTGATTATCCGAACCGAGTTTACCGTTGAAACAAGGCCCTGTATATGGTCTACATCAAGCCCCGAGAGCTTGGTATGGCACGCTCGCCAACCATCTGACTGATAACGGCTTCAATCGAGGGACTGTCGACTGCACTTTATTTTATAAGACTGTTGGTGATGATCTTCTCCTTGTTCAGATTTATATTGACGACATTATCTTTGGGTCTGCAAACAACACGTTATGTAAGGGTTTAGAGAATTAAATTCAAACAAAATTCTAGATGAGCTCGATGGGAGAGATGAATTTCTTTCTAGGGTTGCAAGTTCACCAGTCTGCGAAAGGAATCTTTATTCACCAGACCAAGTATGTGAACGATGTCTTTAGCCGATTCAAGATATATGTCGGATATTTAATGTATCTAACGGCTTCTCGCCCCGACATTATGTTTGATGTTTGTCTTTGTGCTAGGTTTCAAGCTAGTCCCCGAGTGACTCACCTGGCAGCGGTCAAGCGTATTCTTCAGTATCTGAGGGGAAATCCAGACATCAGGTTATGGTAACCCACGGACGAAAATTTTGAACTTACCGCCTTTTCAGACTAAGACTACGGAGGATGCAAGATTAACTTCAAATCAACTATGGCAGGGTGTCAATTCTTTGGAAACCGGCTTGTTTCCTGGCAGTGTAAGAAAAAGACGACTGCCTCTACTTCAACCGCTGAGGCAGAATATGTTGCAACCTCGAGTTGCTGTTCCCAGGTTTTGTGGATTCAATAACATCTGCGCGACTACGGTTTGAAATTTCTTTGTACTCTTATTCTGATTGATAACTCTGCTGCCATTAGCATCACCAAAAATCCCGAACAACATTCAAAAACAAAACATATCAAATTCGATATCATTTCATATGGGATTGTTTTGAAAAGAAATTAATCGACCTTGAGAAAGTACATACTGATTTTCAGAAAGACGATATATCATTTAATTTTTGCTTGATTTAAATGGATTGAATACCCTTGCTGATATCCTGAAACAAGGATAACTATCTTTATTTTCTGCTTCTTTTTCTTTTAAAATTTATTTTGAATTTTTGGTTTTTAGGGGGAGAAAAATAGAAAATACAAAAATATTGTGATTTTTGTTTGTATAGATAAAACCCAAAAACATTGAAAATTTTTAAAAGCAAAAAAAAATGAATTTTTTTTTAAATTACAAAAAATATTGTGTTTCCTGGTTCTTAAAGTTTATCCTTTAAATATTTTAAAAATCCAAAAATATTGTGTTTTCAGTTTGTATAAAAAAAATCCAAAAATATTGTGACGTTTCCTTGTTTATAAGAAAATTGAAAAAGACTAAAAGATTGTGTTTATGTATTTAAAGAGAAAAACCAAAAAGATTTTTGCATATGTTCGCCGAAAAGCATGTCAATTACTCATATTTGAAGGACATGTACCCGTACATGTTTGGTCCTGATATTTACTAGTAAATGTTCGAGATAGCCATTTACCTTACAATGGAAAGTAGTTGGGGAGGTTCATTATGCGTTTTATTTTATTTTTCTCGCTGAAAATTATGTCGATTATTTAAGTTTGTGGAGCATGCTTGCATGTCTTGGTCCTATTATTCACTTGTTGAATTGATAGAATAGCCATTAATTTATGGACTTAATGTAACTGGGGAGATTTAAATTCATTTTGTTTTATCCTCCTCAAAATTTTGAGTTTTTGAAGCAAAACGAGAAAATGATAGTAAATTGACTATTTTGACCCCATATCCAGCAAGAAATCAGCTTAAAAGACTGAGTGCTTAATTGCATTGGTGCATTGGTAGATCTTAAACAAGCTATTAGAGTAAAGTATGTGATATGGACATAAATAAATGCCAAATTGAAAGAGGTGCTAGTCTCTAGCAAAAATCTCGGTGAGGATGGTAGAAATGTAATAACATGTCATACCCAAAAATAAAATAAAGCAAATAACTAGCTTGAGAGGAAATCTGGACAGTAATTCGTTAATCTCTAACTCAAAACTTAAATGGAACAGTGGACTAAACCACTATATATAGAAGATGGGTCTAGTTCGTTACATATTCTTTAACGAACTAGCCACCCACTTCGTTACATTACATTTAATATATAAACATAACGAAACACCCCCTGATTCGTTAAACATCCTTAATGAATCAGGAGGATCTTAACATAAGGTCTAGTTCGTTAAACATCCTTAACGAACTAGACATGTCCTCTAACGAACTAGCATAAATATAAATAAGTTTAACCTTAAATAAACAATAAATACAAAGACTCGAGACGCAAAACCGTGTACTAACAGACACCCCTTCGTCTTGAGCTCTTTGTCTTTAATTTCCTTGAAGTGTCTTGTCTGCCAATCTCTGCAGCTGTGAATACCATGTTCATGACACACACGATTGAACTCAAACAGCAGATGTTTGTGAAACCAATCTGCATGTTGAACTCCCCCATGGTTTATAAAAGGACGGTATGCCAAAGTCCTCACGTCCCATCTTGGTAACGAAAGAACGTCAGTAATCTTCGCATAATACTGAACGCTCTTCTCCCATTTGATAATACATACATTTAAATCAGAAACAAACAACCATGAAACAATATCACCTTGAACTTTAGATACAGCCTTAAAAGTGGACATCTGATTTGCTTGAGCTCCAGCGACAATTTCAACTTTCTGCTCTTGATCCACATACCGGAATGCCTCAATAATCTTACGAGAATTCTTGTATTGATAAGAAAACCATTCTTGAATGTTAGCAGCGGACGGATCGGGCTTTGGATCAAATCTTGTATCAACAACATTCTTGCCCTTGGAAATCTTCTCCAGATTGTCTTCCGCTGCTTTGATCGTTTCTTCAGTAAATATAGGAGCACCCTGATCAACATAGTGTGTTGAAATAAATCAGGGTATTCCTCAGCAGTCATGTCCTCGATCTCCACTTCCTCATCCTCATAAATAAAGGTCGTACTCATCTCAACAGTCAGATCATTTAAGATCTCTTCATCATTTTCAACCTCCACATCATCCTCAGCCTCTAACAGGTTAATTCATCATCGTTTAGACCAAGCAGTATGGAAATCTTCTCTCGTGTTAGTGACCTCTCAACAAATTGTCCTTCCTCAATCTCATTTGCATTAACAATGCTTCTAACCACCCCAGTACCATCAACAAAGATGACAATATCAGCCTCGATCATCTCAATGGGTGTAGCAGCTGTAGTATCATGATAAGCGATGATATGTTTTCTTGAATCACCAGCTGCACTTGTACCAGCACCTGAAGCTGAGATGTGAGTTTGTTTAGGCTCACTTCCCCAGAAACCGAAACATTTGGATCTTCTTCATCGTTTTTGAGCTTCTTTAGTTCATCGTCCTTGCATGTAAGTTGCAAGATAAGATCCTCTTGCTATTTCATTTTCACCCCCTGAGACTCAACAATTTCATGGAGGGCCTTTGTCTCCTTTTGACAGAAAGATACATAACTTACCAGCTTCTTTTGGTTCTCCAACATGCGTTCTTGAGTAATTCGGTCAGCAGACATTTGATTTTCATACAAATGAAGTAGACTCAAGACCATGTTCATCTGTTGATCATGAGACATAGCAAGAAACGAAGAAGGTATTGGTTGAACAGGTCCTTGAGGTCGGTTAAGCCTCATATATGAGAAATCCATAGGTGGTGGAGGCATCATCATCGTTGTAGGAGAGACCACCAAAGTAGCAGTTGAAGGTCTTGGTATTGTAGATAAAACTGATTAAGGAATCATACCAAGCCTGGCATCCGTCATACGCTTGGTCGTTGAAGTTAATTCCGGGGTGCTAGTAGTAAGCGGCACCGCCGGTCTTTGAGGAGCGGACGACCTTGGAGGTTGAACTCCAAATTGTATGCCAGCACCAGCCGACACTCGTCGCTTAGACGACCCTTTACCCATAAATTCTTTTCCATTCCTTTTGCGTTGAGTGGCTATAGTAGCAGCGAAAGCAGCCTCAACCGCAGCTTGTTGTTCAGCATGGGCATCACCATCACCACCATTACCACCATCACCATCATTACCACCATCATCATCACCCTCTTTCCCACCTTTTCCTTCCTCACGCTCGGAATCCGAATCATTATGGATCCAGCGATCATTGGGAGGACACACATAATCTGGATTCACCAGATGACCGATCAACCGTTTGAAACGTTGATATGCAAAATGCGGTCTATTAAAACCTAACCTAACTTAGACACTCTAGTTTTAAATTTATAAATCTAGACCCTCCTAATGCTAGACCACTAGACAGGCAAGTGTACCTATCGACTGTATTAAAGCCTAATGAAGTCCGGATATCGAATCCAAAGGATACTAGCGACACCTAAACTAGACTCTGAATAATAACTTAAATAAATTGATTTTATTGATTTTTGTCTTTTTTAATTATTAACTATAAATTAAATAATATTTAATCTAAAATTGACACGAAAACTAGACTCGAACAAATAGGGGTAAAACTCAAATAGGGAAAATAACTACCTAGGCAAGAAATCCTACTAGTCAACTCGTAAACTCTCGGATTGGATTTATGACTGGTACCGTATTCTAAAAATATGAAATTTAAGGAATAACTAAAGCATGCTAGATCACCTCCCAGTCTCACAACAATACCTAAGAACCCTAAATATCATGTGAGTTCAACGGTTTAATGGTTCGGATCACCTCCAAGTCTCACCTTACCTAACTATGCTAAGGTACCAAAAGATTAAATTACCTCCCGGTCTCTCTAATCACAAAACACCCTAAGGCGTAAGGGGTATTTTTATTAAATTCAGTTATAATTCGGATCTGTAAGAATCTAAAGGAATATAGAGTAACTCACTCCCGTGCAATCGCTACCCAAACCCGCAAAAGACCAAAACAGTCAAAACTTAATTACCTCCCGGTTTCTCAAGTGACAGAATAAAAGGTATCTCTAAACTCTCAAATACCGTTCCTATGGAATACGTTAACAATACCATAAACTAGTTACAAACACACAGTAAGCAACCTAATATGCATCCATACATGAAAGACGTTCACAAAGACACATATGGAACAATAATTGATCATAAATTAATACCAAATACGCATATGCATCAAACCAAATATATAAAAAAAACTTTACCAAAACACGAACCAGTCAATAATAATCCAAGACCAAAAATAAAACAAGTTTAAAAAGTATTCATCCAAACCCAGGCAGTTTAGCCAACCATAATAATATTCGACGAAACAAAGATTAAACAAGTATTACGGTTTATCGAAAATAATAATAATAGTTGAGCTACTAGCCTGCCTGCTTAAATTAATTCACCTGCCTGATTGCCTGCTTGATTGAATAATTCACTTTTGGAAGACTTTGGCCGTGTACTTTGTTGATGTGCTAGCATGTGTGCTTGCTCTCTTTTCTTTCGTCCAAACTCTAACCCCCAAAATATAATTTTTTGGTGTTCTGTGCTCTTGTTGAACCCCAAAGGATCTGCCCCCTTTATTGCGTCACCTGTGAACAGGGGCGCCCCTCTTCAATATTGGTCCAACCAGGAGAGGCCTCTCTAATTCCCATGCTTCATCGTTTTAAACTTTCTTGGTAGGTTTATTGTAGGCCTCTTACCGACATAAGGCCTTCATTTACATGGGCCGAGTTAGTGCACTAATTATTTACCAGCCCATTTAATTTGTAGTTGATCCACATAAAAAAACTCCACTGCTTTTGATTCTTTATAGTTTATTAACTGCGAACATCCAATGGATATTAGTAGCAAAAGAGTTTAATTACATTAAATGGGTTCATATACGTACAGATGATGGGGCCATTAAACTTTCTTTTCTTATTGTGTATGGTGAAATAGTAAATTATTATTTAGGTAGAAACAACTTTTAAATAAATTCTTGAAACACATAATTTTGTTTACAGTTTCACTTGTCGGTTTTAAATTTAATATAATCACTCGAGTTTAGCTCATAATCTCTTGAAACGTTTAAAAACTAAATATAAATCAATTACGACTAGTATCTTAGTAAAAACTAAAACAAAAGTAATTAAAATCTAGGAAATATTTAGATAAAGATATATATAATTGATACCATATCAAATATCCCCATACTTAAATCTTTTCCGTCCCTGAAAAATTATTTTGCAATGGAATCATAATTCGAAACTGATCTTTAAAACATATAGGTTATTTTTTTAAACACAGATAAACGTAAAAACTGCGATTGCCGATATTGTTGTCCATTTAAACCCAGCCACCAACCTATCAAGCCCCCAATTGCATTAAGCGTTTTAAGTTCAAAAAAAAACACGGCTACACCTACCCCATCTCAGACAAAGAGAGCTAGAAAAACTAGAGTCAAAGCATAATGGTTTGACAAATCACCATAAGCCAAGGACTCGTTGATAGTACTAAGTAGATACACTCGGTGAAATTTTTTGGATGAATGGTCATGTGGAGGCCGTACGAGCATACCCTAAATGTTATTGGACTTTGTCCTATATATTCCCTAAAAAAATATTTATTGACTAAAAACCTTCGAGCCCCAATAGTGTATCCTCAGAGTCACTATCCTCTTGGTAACACGTAAACTCTAAGTCTCGTCTAGTATGTGCACTTTGGCCTCTTTTTCTATTTTTGAGAATGCTTCTTTGGCATTTTTAAATACATAATTTTCTCTTTCTTTTGCTTTTCGGATCAACTTTTGGAATACTCATAACTTTCATAACATACTCTTTTTTTCGATTTTTTTTTCTTTTTTTTTCAATCTTTTTTTTATATCACCTTAAATTATATAACTATTTATAAGCTCGTAAAAAGATGGACATGTGGTGGTGTGCTGGTTTGAGTGCATCTAAGTCTTACCATCTCAAAGTTTTTAAATTATGGTAATTCTCCCTAAGCATCGAAATTCGATTTCACCGTTTTTCAAATTATTATATATAAGAAATCTGCTAAAGAGGACTATCAAAGCTAGTTGGGCCTACCGACACATCCGAAGCTTAGTGCGTTATCTTTATTTAATCTCATATATTATAGTAGTTTTAAAAACCAATCTCAAAATTTTCAATCATTTTCCATTATTTGCAAAAATTTTCGTTAAATTTTTGGGACATTTTTCAATTTTTTTATTACCTTTTTTAAACTTTTTTTTTATTATTATATTTTAAATTTTTGATTTTTTTTTAATAAAAAACGCCAGTTTCCCATCCTCACACTTAAATGTCACATTGTCCTCAATGAGACTGGAAAAAACAAAAATTAAAGCACATTCAAATATAAGTAAAGTGGAACAGACTCCCTGGTAATATGCGAATATGCCTCGCGAGTCGTGTCCATGCCCTCCAATTCGAACGAAAGCCTCACACTCCAGTGCTCTCTACCAAGCTGTCACTTACGAACGAAAGCGGCAATCAATAAACAAAGGACCTCCTCACACTTGAATCTAACCATGTATCATCAAACTTCCACAAGCAACCTGATAGAAAACCAAGAAACAGCCAACACAAGAAAACAAGAAAAACCCAAAAACAAAAATAAAAACAAAACATATTGCCGGGTTGCCTCCCGGAAAGCGCTAAGTTTACAGAAGAGTCTTCAGCCGTACTCGCTCCTGAAATCTCAATCAGGAGGCTTTTCTTTTATCAAACCCCGGTCTAACCCTTTAGTTCCACCCTTCCAACATATTTAACAGATAACACATAGTGAAACAAAAAAGCATTTTAAAAAATTCAAACTGGTCGGACCACCAATATTTAAACTTACCTGGCCCAAACCTAATACGTGACATATAATAAGGAAAACTGTAATTCTTGCATTTCAGTGTTGTCCTATAACTTTTAATGCACCATTTTTGAACCCTTAAAATGTGTTGATCCAAGCACTTTCGCTCCCTCTTCTGTGGTTTTGTCGATTTCGGTGGCGGTCCACTATCTAGTTCCACCACAGACCTGCTAACATTCCTACGATGTGGCGACTCTACTACCACCATATTTTGATCCTCATCCATTGCCACTTCCTCTTCCTTTTCTTCTTCTGGTGACGTTTTGATCTCCATTGTTGGCTTCCTCATGATTAGTGTTTCTAAATAGATAAGATCGCCAACTGGGTCAAATCTTCATACTCTTCAAAAACTGGTAAACCCACTAACTCATCTCTTTCGAACATCTCTCTTTCGAACATCTTCTATATAAAATACTACTAAACTGACTCGATCTATTAAACATAATAACTAGACTCGATAAAATAAAACACAAACTAAATTATCCTAAACACGACTAGACACCCTTAATCTAAGACAAAGACTCACAAGACACACCACAAATCAAGACACGAAAAGATCAATTAATCAATTAAGTTCAATCAAAGCTAGTTTCGCTATCGCCTAAGTATCCCCGGCAACGGCGCCAAAAACTTGATATGGAAAACGCGGTCTATTAAAACCTAACCTAACTTAGACACTCTAGTTTTAAATTTATAAATCTAGACTCTCCTAATGCT